>NC_134485.1:215752753-215885804 GCF_040206685.1 Ascaphus truei | reverse complement strand
AAAGGGATGAAGGGGAGGGGGAAAGGGATGAAGGGGAGAGGGGGGAAAGGGATGAAGGGGAGGGGGGGAAAGGGATGAAGGGGAGGGGGGAAAGGATGAAGGGGAGGGGGGGAAAAGGATGAAGGGGAGGGGGGGAAAGGGATGAAGGGGAGGGGGGGAAAGGGATGAAGGGGAGGGGGGACAGGGATGAAGGGAGGGGGAAAGGGATGAAGGGGAGGGGGGAAAGGGATGAAGGGAGGGGGGAAAGGGATGAAGGGGAGGGGGGAAAGGGATGAAGGGGAGGGGGGAAGGGATGAAGGGGAGGGGGAAAGGGATGAAGGGGAGGGGGGAAAGAGATGAAGGGGAGGGGGGGAAAGGGATGAAGGGGAGGGGGGAAAGGGATGAAGGGGAGGGGGGGAAAGGGATGAAGGGGAGGGGGGGAAAGGGATGAAGGGGAGGGGGGGAAAGGGATGAAGGGGAGGGGGGGAAAGGGATGAAGGGGAGGGGGGGAAAGGGATGAAGGGGAGGGGGAAAGGATGAAGAGGAGGGGGAAGGGATGAAGGGAAGAGGGGAAAGGGATGAAGGAGAGGGGGGAAAGGGATGAACTGGGGGAAGGGGATATGGGGGGGAGGGGATGAACTGGGGGAAGGGGATAGGGGGAGGGGATAAAGGGGGGAAGGGGATAAGGGGGGGGATAAGGGTGGAAGGGGGGGGATAAGGGGGAAGGGGGTGACGGGGAGAAAATTGATGGAAAAAAGTTTATGTGGGGGGTGGGAGAGAGAAAGAGAGGGGTGAAGAAGGGAGGAGGGTGGGGGGGAGAGAAAGGGAGGAGGGGGGGAGAGAAAGGGAGGAGGGTTGGGGGGGGAGAGAAAGGGAGGAGGGTGGGGGGGGGAAAGAAAGGGAGGAGGGTGGGGGGGAGAGAAAGGGAGGAGGGTGGGGGGGGGAGAGAAAGGGAGGAGGGTGGGGGGGGGAGGATGGGAGGAGGGTGGGGGGGGAGAGGAAGAGGGGGGTGGGGGGATAGGAAGAGAGGGGGGTGAGGGAGAGGAAGAGGGGGGTGGGGGAGAGGAAGAGGGGGGTGGAGGGAAGAGGGGGTGGGGGGGAGAGGAAGAGATGGGGGTGGGGGGAGAAGAAGAGAGGGGGGTGCGGGGAGAGGAAGAGAGGGGGGTGGTGGGAGAGAGGGGTGTGGGGGAGAGAAAGGGAGGAGGGGTGTGGGGGAGAGAAAGGGAGGAGGGTGGGTGGGGGAGAGAAAGGGAGAAGGGGGGGGGAGAAAGGGAGGAGGGTGGGGGGAGAGGAAGAGGGGGTGGGGGGAGAGGAAGAGGGGGGTGGGGGAGAGGAAGAGGGGGGTGGGGGGAGAGGAAGAGGGGGGTGGAGGGGATAGGAAGAGAGGGGGGTGGGGGGAGAGGAAGAGGGTGTGGGGGGAAGACGGGGTGGGAGAGGAAGAGAGGGGGGTGGGGTGGAGAAGAAGAGAGGGGGTGGGGGGAGAGAGGGGTGGGGGGAGAGGGGTGTGGGGGGAGAGAACGGGAGGAGGGTGGGGGGGAGAGAAGAAAGGGGGTGGGGGGAGAGGAAGAGAGGGGGGTGGGGGGAGAGGAAGAGAGGGGGGTGGGGGGTGGGGGGAGAGGAAGAGAGGGGGTGGGGGGAGAGGAAGAGAGGGGGTGGGGGGGAGAGGAAGAGAGGGGGTGGGGGGGAGAGGAAGAGAGGGAGTGGGGTGAGAGGAAGAGAGGGGGTTGGGAGGGGAGAGGAAGAGAGGGGGTGGGGGGAGAGGAAGAGAGGGGGTGGGGGGGGAGGAAGAGAGGGGGTGGGGGGAGAGGAGAGAGGGGATGGGGGGGGTGGAGAGAAGAGGGGTGGGGGGGGAGAGGAAGAGAGGGGTGGGGGGAGAGGGAGAGAAGGGTGGGGGAGGAGAGAGAGGGGGTGGGGTGGAGAGGAGAGAGGTGGGGGAGAAGAAGAGAGGGGTGGGGGAGAGGAAGAGAGGGGTGGGGGGGGAGAGGAAGAGAGGGGGTGGGGGGGAGAGGAAGAGAGGGGGTGGGGGGGAGAGGAAGAGAGGGGGTGGGGGGGAGAGGAAGAGAGGGGGTGGGGGGGGGGGAGGAAGAGAGGGGGTGGGGGAGAGGAAGAGAGGGGGTGGGGGGAAGAAGAGAGGGGGTGGGTGGGAGAGGAAGAGAGGGAGTGGGGGGGAGAGGAGGAGGGGGTGGGGGGGAGAGGAAGAGGGGGGTGGGGTGGAGAAGAGAGGGGGGAGAGGAGAGAGGGGGGTGGGGGGGTGAGAAGGGGGTGGGGGAGAGAAAGGGGTGTGGGGAGAGAAAGGGAGGAGGGTGGGGGGAGAGGGAGAAAGGGGGTGGGGGGAGAGCAAGAGAGGGGGGTGGGGGAGAGAGGAAGAGAGGGGGGGTGGGGGGAGAGGAAGAGCGGGGGGGTGGGGGGAGAGGAAGAGGGGGTTGGGGGGAAGAGGGAAAAGAGGGGTGGGGGTGAGAGGAAGAGAGAGGGTGGGGGGGAGAGGAAGAGAGGTGGTGGGGGGGAGAGGAAGAGAGGGGGTGGGGGAGAGAGGAAGAGAGGGGGGTGGAGAGAAAGAGAGGGGGTGGGGGGAGAGGAAGAGAGGGGTGGGGGGGAGAGGAAGACAGGGGGTGGGGGGAGAGGAAGAGAGGGGTGGGGGGGAGAGGAAGTGAGGGGTGGGGGGGAGAGGAAGTGAGGGGGTGGGGGGGAGAGGAAGAGAGGGGGTGGGGGGAGAGGAAGAGAGGGTGTGGGGGGGGAGAGGAAGAGAGGGGATGGGGGGGAGAGGAAGAGAGGGGATGGGGGTGGAGAGGAAGAGGGTTGGAGGGGAGGAAGAGAGGGGGTGGGGGGGGGAGAGGAAGAGAGGGGGTGGGGGACAGGAAGAGAGGGGGGGGGTGGAGAAGAAGAGAGGGGGTGGGGGGGAGGAAGAGTGGGGGGTGGGGGGAGAGAGGGGTGTGGGAGGAAAGAAGGGGTGGGGGGAGAGAAAGGGGTGGGGGGAGAGAAAGGGAGGAGGGTGGGGGGAGAGGAAGAAAGGGGTGGGGGGAGAGGAAGAGAGGGGGTGGGGGAGAGGAAGAGAGGGGAGTGGGGGAGAGGAAGAGAGGGGAGTGGGGGGGAGGGGAAGAGAGGGGGGGTGGGGGGGGGGGGAGAGAGAGAAGGGGTGGGGGTGAGAGGAGAGAGGGAGTGGGGGGGGGTGAGAAGAGGGGTGGGGGGGGAGAAGAAGAGAGGGGGTGGGGGGGTGGAAGAGAGGGGGTGGGGGGGAGAGGAAATGAGGGGTGGATAGAAAGAGAGGGGGTGGGGAGGGGAGAGGAAGAGAGGGGTGGGGGAGAGGAAGAGAGGGGGTGGGGGGTGGAGGGAGAGAGGGTGGGGGAGAGGAAGAGAGGGGTGGGGGGAGAGGAAGAGAGGGGGTGGGGGGGAGAGAAGAGAGGGGTTGGGGAGGAGAGGAAGAGAGGGGGTGGGGGGAGAGAAGAGAGGGGGTGGGGGGTGAGAGGGGGGTGGGGGGGAGAGGAAGAGAGGAGTTGAGGGAGAGGAAGAGAGGGGGGAGAGGAAGAGAGGGGTGGGGGAGGAAGGGAGGGGGGAGAGAGGGAAGAGGGGTTGGGGAGAGGAAGAGGGGTGGGGGGGGAGAGGAAGAGGGGTGGGGGGGAGAGGAAGAGAGGTGTGGGGGGGAGAGGAAGAGAGGGGTGGGGGGAGAGGAAGAGAGGGGGTTGGGGGGGAGAGGAAGAGAGGGGGTGGGGGGGAGAGGAAGAGAGGTGGTGGTGGTGGAGACGAAGAGAGGGTTGGGGGGGTGGGGGTGAGAGGAAGAGAGTGGGTGGGGGGAGAGGAAGAGAGGGGGCTGGGGGGAGAGGAAGAGAGGGGGTGGGGGGGGGGAGAAGAAGAAAGGGGGGTGGGGGGAGAGGAAGAGAGGGGGGAGAGGAAGAGAGGGGGTAGAGGAAGAGAGGGGGTGGGGGGAGAGGAAGAGAGGGGGGAGAGGAAGAGAGCGGGTGGGGGAGAGGAAGAGAGGGGTGGGGCGGAGAGGAAGAGAGGGGGGGTGGGGGGGGGGAGAGAAAGTGTCCTGGAACTAGATTCCATATTCCTCTGTCTCCCCTTTCAGCATTTCTCCCTTGTTCAGTTGCCTGTTATTTCCCCTGTTCCAGCAGTTTGCTGCATGTGAAAGAGCAACATTTTGCTACACTTGTTGTTTACTTAGACATTTCAGTGAGTTACTATAGCAACCTCAGCCGTTCCCTCAGATTGGGTTAGTCTGCCTTCTCCCCCTCTGCCTTGCCTACAGTTGGTCTGTCCCAGGCTATCTTACTACCCAGCATACACTGGCACTTCCTTTTCCACTTTCAACACTGGCTGAGTGAGTACCCTCCTGTAAATTGCTCTACTGGCAGGACTTATCCTTTTTCACCTTTCCCACTATCAAGCGCACTCACCATAGAGACATTCTCTCCCAACACCATCATGCCACAAGTGCCTTTGTAAATCCATGCTTTTTCTCAATAAAGTAAAGAAGACAAAGAACTTGTTGTGCTTGTAAAGGAACGAGTTGAACCTATCTGGGCTAATCATACTACACATGACCCTGGCCTCCAGAATAGTGAAAAAGGAGGACCGTGTGCCTTACAGACTATTCTGAAGCCAGGGTCACGATTGATGTGTGAATGGCCCCCGATAGCATTAACTCGGCCCCCTTTCCAAATCACTCCAAGTCTATAATATTTCCTTCACTTTATTGGAAAAGCAGCAGAATACATGGTCTTGTGAATGGTGTGTAGTAGTGATTTGTAGTTAGAAGCAGGTAGAAAGAAATGGCCTTGCCATAGGAGAGTAACAGGGATGCGTGCTGTACTCACAGTCTGCAGGGTGGAAAAGGAAGTGAGGAGCAATGTGGGTAAAAGGAATAGTCTAGGACAGATTATCTGTGAACAAAACAGGGGGGAAGGCAGACTAGCCCATTCTGGTAAGGATCTCAGAGGCTGCAGTAGCAACTCACTAATTACATGCCCAGAGGCAAGAAATGCAATATTGTTACATATCACACAGGCACAGTGTGTGTGTGCAAACTCCATGCAGCTGAAAATAAGAACTGACAGGCAGAAGCTGCAAAGGAAAGAGCGGGGTGAAACAGGGATGTGATTCTTGTTCCATGACACAGACACTTACTGTGTAATGGAACAAGAATCGCATTTCTGTTTCACCCCCCCCTTTCCTTTGCAGTTTCTGCCTGTCAGATTCTCAGTTCCAGCTGCATGTGTTTTGCTCTGTGCACACATACAGTGCCTGTGTGATAGACTCAGTGTTGCAATCCCTGTCTCTGCCTTATGCCAGTGAGTTGCTACAGCAACCTCAGCTTTTCCCTCAGAGTGGGCTAGTCTGCCTTCTCCCCCTCTGCTTTGCTGACAGATGGTCTGTCCCCAGGCTATCTTGTTACCCAGAATACACTCACATTTCCTTTTCCACCTTCATCACTGGCTGAGTGAGTACCTTCTGTAATTGCTCTAGTGGCAGGGCCTTATCCTTTTCACCTGCCCTTACTACAAATCACCCACAGAGAGACATTATTCAAACACCAACATCTATTCCACAAGTTCCTGACTTTAATGATGCTTTCCCTAAATAAAGTGAAGAAAATATACAGGACTTGTTGTGTTTTGGAAAGAGGGCTGAGTTGAACCTATCTGGGCTAATCATCCTATACATGACCCTGGCCTCCAGAATATACTGTACAGGAGCTGCTACTCTAAGACTTTATGCAAACACAGAGCAGTCTCTGCAGACTAACAAGCAGCAAGCAGCTTACACTGCACACGCAGCTTTGCAGACAGAAAGTTCATAACACACAGAACCTTGATTGCCTTTCTCTGTCTGAGTTCACCCTCTGCACAGCTCCATAGTGAGGGATTATCATCTCGCCTTACCCTGCGCACCCCACGGCCAGCGCCACCAAGGGCCACGCCATCGGACACCCGCCAGGACATGGGTCAGAGCCACCGGACACCTGTGAGTACAGCTACCCCTACGCTGAACGCTGCAGGACACCGCTCGGCATCATCTGAGACAGTCGCCCATCGCTGACACAGGTAAAAGACCGCACGCCACATGCACTGGCTAAAGGCCTACACACCTACAGCATGGCAGAACTCATAGCCTCACTAGACATCACGCAGGAGAGTGATCACTCAGACACAGAGACCGCTGCACAATTTCAACAGGTGCAGGCAGACGCAAGGCCTAAAAGGAAAGTCATACTGACACAAAAGGCCCGCGAAAAATATGAGATTGACATTGGAGCGCACCGCGCTAAATTAGAGTTGGCCTGGGAAACAACCACACTGGGAATACGCAATGTTACTAGCGTTGGCAACTATGCGCAACAGCTCGAGCAGGCAATAACGCAATTAAGGACTGATCACTCTCGTTATCAAGAGCTGTCAGAGGCATACATTACTTATCTGACCAGGCCAACACCAGCGAAAGCCTAGAAGAAAGAGACTTACAGAGTAACATTGACCTGACACGAGACAGCCGCGTGCGAACCACTATCACTGAGGCTGAGAGTAGGAGAAAGGACCTTTTGGTGGAAACCGCATCGCAGCGCTCAAGCACATCCAGGCATTCATCAAGGTCAGCAAGATCAGCGCAATCTAACGCGTCCAGCGCTAGCGCAAGCGCTACCAAGGCGCGACCCTCCGCAGAGGCCGCACATGCAGGGCCAAATATAGTCGGAGAGAGGCAGCCGTAAGGGCAGAAAGAGCGCGTATAGAAGAGGAGGATCAGAACGCCGCCAATGCCGCCGCACGTAAAAAGGCCGAACTGGACACGGATCTAGAAGCTCTAAGCAAAGAAGAGGACGCCGCTGCCGCCTTAGACCAAGCTGAAGCCCTAGAAGCAGCTGCGCGACAGGACGGTGGGGAGCAACCGTACAGACGGATAGCCTCAGAGGATCCAAGCCAACGCACTGAAGACTACGTGAGGAGCCTCTTCAGCATAAACACCAGCGCGCCATCTCAACACGGAGGGAGTGACTCCACAGACACCGAAGACTTGTTAGGTTCATGAGGAAAAGGGAGACCAAAAAGCGCACCAGCAAAAACGGAGCAGGAAGGACCCAAAACAAAAAATAATTAAAAGGGCACTTTAATGTGACAAGAGACCCATCCAACGCGTTTCGAACGTCACAGCGTTCTTTTTCAAGGATAAAACACAATGTAATAACATCCATTAAATACCCTCTTACCTGTGGGCCGTTTCGCGCCAAAAAACGGAACCTGATGACGTCATGACGCTACGCGCGTCATCGCGCATGCGCAGAGCGACCCAGTGCCGTTCTAAGGGCAAAGCAAGTCCCACAGGCAGTGTGGCCATCTTGGTTAAGGGCAAGTCATTGAGAATCACTGCCCCACTAATACAATACATCCCTATGACGCATACATGCAGTGCTAATCACTGCGCATGCGCATTGCGACGATGCAAACATCAACAAGGCTAAAATCAAAAAGTTAAGAAAAATAGAAGAAAGATGAAGAAAAACATTCTATTGATAAGGGAAGATATAAAAACCATAATAACTTACACCTTATGCTAACACATAAAAATAAGAATGTATGAAACGTATAAACACAATTAGAACGAGTAATTTAAAGCAACTAAATAACTTGAAAAACATGTTAATACATGAATACTGCATCACATATATTGTATATCTAGAACCTAGGAACCAGGAAGATATAACCAAATATAGTACATAAAAAACATTATATAATAAAGGTATCATCAACACAATACATCAAAAAAACAAGTTTATTATATACTATATGAAACTTATGAAACTTGAAGGGCTAATTTAATCAATCCATAATCGTTTAAGCAAAATTGACCTGTAGTTTAATTAACTTATGAAAATTAGCAAATTACAAAAAATGGGTTAACTGCCAGTCAATATTCAGACCCATAGGGAAGCGTGTTTGGAGAGTGAAAATCCAATACGCCTCCCTACGGTTCAGAAGGTTGACATGATCACCTCCTCTGGATTTACAATTAACTAATTCAATTCCCAGGAAGGAAAAATTACTTGTTCCTCCCTGACCACATTCCGTGAAATGTTTGGAAACAGGATGATTGGTGTCTTTCAATCTTATGAGCCTTAAATGCTCTAACATCCTGACCTTAAGAGCTCTAATCGTTCTACCCACATATCCTTTGCCGCAACCACATGTTATGAGATAAACAACAAATTGACTTTTACAATTTATGAAACTGTTGATATGAAATTCCTTATTTTTTACTTTATTCACATCATGAGGCTGCGGCAAAGCATAGTGTAGAAAACTTTTTGCTGGCTTCATGTGTTTGCATACACTACAAGAGCCACATTTAAAGGATCCCCTGGTGACATAAGGTCTTATAGACCCAGAAGTTATAAGTTCACTTGGTAACACATAAGATCCAATTGTTCTCGCTCTACGGTATACAAAAGTAGGACCAGGTTCAACATATTTTTTAAGGACAGGGTTCATGGATAGGACATTCCAATGTTTGGAAATAATAGAATTAATTTTTCCACTTTGTTTGTTAAACTGTGAAATAAAGAGAAGACATTTATTTTTAGACTTTGCCAATCCATGTGTACCCTGTTTATTAACATGTGTCTCATTAGTATTACCAAGACGAGAGTCCCCAATTAAATGTGCGGGCAACAATGATGCCCTCTCTGTTTGTGCTGCATTATTGAAAGCAATTGCTATATGGGATTTAGGGTATCCCCTTTCCAAAACCTCTTCGTCAGGTCCTCAGACTGAGAAAGAAAACCACTAAATGTGGAGCAGTTTCTTCTCAGTCTGAGGAACTGCCCCTTGGGTATGGCTTTTATTATATGAGATGGATGGCACGAGGAGAAGACGCTGCTCCGTCAATGGTACATGCTGCCTGGGATAGCCACAGCCGCAGCAGTGATCCACACGCCAGCGCGCACACGGATGCACCACAACAGGCTCGCAATCCAGGTACACCCACACGGGAGAACACAGCCCCTCACACTGACCAGCAGCCATCACGCGTCCACGCCAAGGAAGGGGTGACCACACAGACCCTCCCAGCAACTACCTCAGAACGTGACCAACACGCCGATGCCTCAGGCCTGACAGACATAGCCAAGTACATGATCCGGCGTGACCTGGTGCAAACAGGACTCATCAACTTTGACGACCGTCCTGAGAACAACCGGACGTGGAAGTTCACATTCAAGGACGCAATCAACAGCTTGGGCTTCTCAGCAAGGGAAGAGCTCAACCTGCTATTCAAATGGCTGGGAAACGAATCCAGGGAGCATGCGAAGAGACTTCGGACGGCAAACGCAAACCACCCCCAATTAGGTCTTGACCTAGTGTGGGAAAGGCTAGAAGAGTGCTACGGTAGCCCCAAAGCAGTCGAGGATTCGCTCTTCAAAAGAGTCGACAGCTTTCCCAAGATCACAGCTAGAGACTACTTGAAGTTACGAGAGCTCGGAGACCTGCTGCAAGAGCTGGAGGTTGCAAGAAAAGACCATTCCCTAACAGATCTCAACGTCCTAGACTCAGCTCGTGGAGTGAGACCCATCCTGGAGAAGCTACCCTTCAACCTCCAAGAAAGGTGGATTTCACTAGGCTCCCATTCTCCCCCATTCTCAGTTTTCTTAAGCTTCATTCGCGAAGCAGCAAGGACGAGAAACGACCCCAGCTTCATCTTAGGTGCGCAGACCACATCCAGTGCCAGCCACCCGAGGAACGAAAGGTCAGCAGCGAGATACAAGGATGCCAGAACACCCATCTTGGTCCACAGGATGGACGTGCCCCCTACGACCCACGCGAGTCTCGGCCAGGTGCCATCAGGGCCAAGAAACCAAGGGACCTTAACAAAGAATGGCCTATACACAAAAGGCCGCATCCGCTTAAAAAGTGTATCGGTATCAGAATAAAGCCCATAGAGGAGCGAAAGAACTTACTCAGGGAATGGGGTGCTTGTTTCAAATGTTGTGCTTCCACAACTCATTTATTCAAGGATTGCAAAGAAGCTATGAAATGCACAGAGTGCGATAGCGACAGGCACATAGCCGCTTTACATCCGGAGGCTATGAAGCCCAAATCAAGCAAGGTCCCTAACCCTTTGACAAAGCAGGACGGGGAGGAAGAAGAGTGAGATACACCCCCCATGACGTCGGTAGCGTCCAAATGCACAGAGGTATGTGGAGAAAGAAGCGACGGTAGATCTTGCTCTAAAATTGCACCCAGAGGGACAACCCCAAAGAGCTAAAAGAATGTATGCTATCATCGACGACCAGAGCAACCGATCGCTGGTCAGGTCAGAATTCTTCGACATGTTCAACATACAAGACAGCGCTTCTCCTTACACTCTCAGAACATGCGCAGGGCGAATGGAAACTACAGGGAGAAGAGTGAATGGCTACACCATATGCTCAATAGACGGCAAAGTGAAAATGCCCCTTCCCACACTCATCGAGTGCAATCACATGGCAGAAGATAGGAGCGAAATTCCCACACCAGACGTGGCACGACACCATCCCCATCTAAAAGCTATTGCCGATCGTATCCCACCACTAGACGAAGGTGCCCAGATCATGCTGCTACTTGGCAGGGACATCATGAGAGCACACAAGATCCGCGAACAGCGAAACAGGGACCACAACGGCCCAAGCGCTCACAGGCTCGATCTAGGATGGATGGTAGTGGGGGAAGTATGCATAGACAGGATACGAGGACCCGACAACGTAGACGCCCTACAAACAAACTTGTTGGAAAACGGTCGTGCATCCCACTTCAAACCCTGTCCGAACCACTTCCAGGTCCACGAGAAGCTCGAGACCAAAAGGAAATATGGAGACGCACTTGTGACAGAAAAATACACCGATGACCTAGGGTGTACAGCGTTCCAGACAACAAAGGACGACGACAAACAGGCACCATCAATGGAAGATAAAGAATTCTTGAGGTTAATGGATAAGGAGCTCTTCAAGGACGAATTAGGCAGTTGGGTGGCCCCACTACCATTCCGCTCACCAAGAAGATGCCTCCCAGACAACAGAGACCACGCCATGTCTAGGCTCGCTTCGCTTCGCCGTAACCTACAAAGGAAACCGGAGACCAAGGAACACTTTGTGGCCTTCATGCAGAAAATCTTCCACAGTGGTCATGCAGAGTCGGCGCCCCCACTTAGAGAAGGCAAGGAAAGCTGGTACCTCCCGTCGTTTGGCGTCTACCACCCCCAGAAACCTGGCCAAATTAGAGTGGTATTCAACTCCATTGCTCAGCATCAGGGAGTCTCCCTAAACGATGTTCTCCTCACCGGGCCGGACCTGATGAACAGTCTTCTGGGAGTGTTGATCCGCTTCCGCAAAGGAGCCAATTGCCATTACAGCAGACATTCAACAGATGTTCCACTGCTTCCTTGTGCGAGAAGACAACCGTAACTACCTAATATTCCTGTGGTACCAAGATGACGACATAGAAAACGAAATGATAGAGTACCGCATGAAAGTACATGTCTTCGGGAACAGCCCATCACCTGCGGTGGCTGCCTACGGCCTCAGAAGAACGGCTCAAGACAGAGAAGCAGAGTTCGGGAAAGACGCCAGGAACTTCGTCGAAAGAGACTTCTATGTGGACGACGGATTAAAATCAGTTCCCACCGAAGAAGAGATCTACTCAAAAGGACACAAAAGATGTTAGCAAACGCCAACCTAAGATTGCACAAAATAGCTTCCAATAGTGCCATAGTGATGAAGGTGTTCCACGCAGATGATCACGCAAACGATCTCAAGAATTTGGATCTGGGGACCGACATGCCTCCCATACAGCGGAGCCTGGGGATAAGCTGGAATCTTAAAACAGATACCTTTACGTTCCAGGTAGCCATCGAAGAAAAACCCTACACACGTCGCGGAGTCCTGTCCACCGTTAACAGTCTTTACGATCCGCTAGGATTCGTAGCTCCTGTCACTATCCAAGGGAAGTCTCTTCTCAGAGAAATGTCCTTCGAAAAGCAGGAATGGGACACCCCACTACCTCCAGAAAAACGGAAAGAGTGGGAAACGTGGAAGTATTCCTTGAAGGCCCTTGAGCAACTTCAGATCCCACGCCCCTACTCACCTATATCTCTCACCGCCGCACACAGCAAAGAGGTTTGCGTATTCTCAGATGCCTCCACAAAGGCCATAGCAGCGGTGGCCTACCTAAAAACCACAGACGTGGGTGGAAGTTACCATATCAGGTTCATCCTTGGCAAGGCTAAGCTGGCGCCACAACCCGACCATACTATACCCAGACTCGAGCTATGTGGCGCAGTGTTAGCGGTAGAACTGGCGGAGCTCATCGAGAACGAGATGGACATCAAATCAGATGCCGTCAGATTCTACACAGATAGCAAGGTGGTCCTGGGCTACATATGCAACAAGAAAAGAAGATTCTATGTATACGTGGCCAACCGCATAGAAAGAATCAGGAAGTCAACCCGACCAAAACAATGGCACCATGTGCCCACAGATCAAAATCCTGCAGACCATGCCACAAGATCAGTACCCGCAGCGCAACTACAAAACACGTCGTGGCTCACAGGACCAACGTTTCTTACGCAGCCCGCGGAAACGCCATCAACTCCAGTTGAAAAATTTCAGCTCTAAGGATATGTACAAACGTCAGTGGAGACAGGTGCAGCGCTTGGCCAACACATTTTGGGATCGCTGGAGACGCGAATACCTCGTGACACTCCAGGAACGCCATAAATGGCAAACGGTTAAACCAGATATCAAAGAAGGAGATGTGGTGCTGTTGAAAGACAAACAGATGACAAGAAACGAATGGCCCATGGGACTTATTATCAAAACCATCCCAAGCAAAGATGAAAGGGTCCGCAAGGTAGAAGTTCGGGTGACCCAGAATGGGATTGTTAAAACCTTTTAAAAACCCACCACAGAGATTATCCTCCTAATGCCTAAATCGGACTATAACAAGGAAGAACTGACTATCAGTTCTGTGGACTATGAGACACATTGTGGTGCATCAAGCTAACCTAGAGCTGTGCATCCGCCTACCTCCCTTACCGAGTGTTATGCTGTGCTCACCACGGACAAGGAGGGACCCCGAAACTGAGGTGAGATGGGTAACAAACTGCACCCACAGCTACGGGGACACGCCTGGAAAGTGGAAAATAGGCGTCTGGGAGTATAAGATAAAGTAAGATACACGCCAGACGAGAAGGGAGATTCCAGAAGATAGGTGGTACCGAGAGCCTGGGGTCCAGAGCCGGGAGGTAGGTCGGAATCCGCAAACTGAGGTGAAGGGGTCGGAAAGTCCAGGAGGTAAGGATACAAACAAAGGTTAGAAGACCAGAGCGGATCCACAGCCAGGCCAGTTCGGTACGCAAGGGATCACCAAGGAGACAAAGGGACAGGAACTGAGGCAGGCACGACCATGGTTAACACAGGTTATACAAAGCTATGCTCAGCCAAAGAATAAATGGCTGAGCAAGGTATAAGTAGGAGGAAGGACCATTAGGGAGAGGGGGGCCTCAGGAAAGATAGGGATTGGTAGGGAGAACTTACCACAGCTGTGCTAGATGTGCAGCTTGTGAGCGGTGCACGTGCATCAGGCGTGTGCGCCGCACGGGAGAGGCACCTGCGGCCTCAGCTGGGGGCGGGACTTCCCCCTGAGGGAGGACGTAAACATCCTCGGCCGTGCGCGCGCATGCGCGAGATCAGTAGCCGCCACGGAAAGCGGAGGAGAAGGGAGATCCCACGGCGGCGGCGAGAAGGCAGAGCTGGAGCGGGGGTGAGTAAAGTCGCGGGGGGAACCCCTTTAGAGAGAGGTGTTCCCCCCTTGAGGAGCGGCCTCAGGACGACTCCAATATGGCTTTTGGGGAAATTTGGAATGAAAGAGTCTCAGCAGTCTGGGGGCATGTATTTGATGGTAGGGTACCCAAGATCTTTCCTCTGGGCCAAAGTCCTTCCAGTGAACCAGGTATTGTACCGAACCCCTCGTCCTCCTGGAATCCAGAATAGACTGGATTTCGAACTCTTCCTGCCCCTGAACTATGACTAGTTTTGGGTCAATCGGTGTCCTATGGAACCGTGGACTCTGGAACACAGGTTTCAGCAGTGACACGTGGAACACGGAGGGTATCCTCATGGATGGAGGAAGTTCCAGACGATATGCCACAGGATTGATCCGTTCTACTACTGAGAATGGACCCAAGAACCTAGGAGCCAGTTTGTGGCTTGGAGTCTTCAGTCTAATGTTCTTGGAAGAGAGCCAGACCTTATCCCCTGGTTTGAAGGCTGGTGCCTGACGACGGTGACGATCTGCCTGTGCCTTTTGTCTATGGGTTGCGCTTCTCAAAGCCTCTTGGATCCTTTTCCAGGATTCCTGAAGATCCCTGATTCGGTCATCGGAACTGAGGTGATTGCAAGCTGACCTGGGTGAAAACCATAATTAATGAAAAAAGGGAATTTCAACGTGGAACTGTTCTTTAAAGAGTTATGGGAGAACTCTGCCCACGTGTCACATCTGCCGCAACTCCGGTCAGAGACCGCCCCACTGACGCGTCACACGGCGGACCCATGCGCCCACGCACGGCCAGGGCGGTACACGCACGCTCGGAAAGGAGCTGCCGGCGCCTCCCACAGGGAGGGAACTCGGCCGCACGCCCGCGTGACGTCAGCGCTCCGCGACGCGCATCGCGCACGTGCGCAGGTTGCTTGGCAACCAAGGCAATCACCAGGAAAGCCTGACCTGCAGGCTGTTTCAGATTACTGCCTCCCGGACACCATTGGAGGACCAGATCACACCCCTGCAAGGTAATTGGATCCTTCCCACATATATACCTGCTCCTGTCTGGCATTCCTTGCTGAGCATAAACTCCTGTTTATGCATTGTGCTCACCGCTGCTGTTTAGTTGACTTGAACTTTGCTTGGTCTGACCTGTCTGTTCTCTCCTGTCCTGAGCCTGGCTGTTCTTTGGATTCCTACACTCTCCAGCGCTTTGACCCCGGCTTCGCCCTCGACCATTCTACCTTCTATTACCCTGGACCTTGGCTACGGAAATCTACCATCCTCTACTCTCCAACCCCCGGAACACGGCAAGTACCCTGACTACCCTGACCTCTCCAACCCTACGACGCTGTACGACTTGGACTACGCATTCCGGACAGGACTGCGTGGTTGTGGGTCGGTGTCTTTCTATCCCCACCTCAGCCCCGCGGTCTTCCGTCCTGTTTGTGGTGAGCGCAGCGTGACACCACGGAAGTAAATCTACCCAATTGTCTTGGCTGTCTGCGATGAAGCATCGGAGGTATTGCTCCAGAGTTTGGTTCGTTCTCTCGGTTTGCCCATTAGTTTGGGGATGATACATGGACGAAAAATGGAGGGTGATATCCATCCTGCGAGCGAAAGCTCACCAAAATTTTGAGACAAATTGTGTACCTCGATCGGATACGATGGAAAGAGGAACTCCGTGAATGCGGAATATTTCCTTAACAAAAATGTCTGCTAGGGTAGGGGAATTGGGAAGGCCTTTGAGAGGAATGAAATGGGCCTGCTTGGAAAAACGATCCACGACAACCAAAATGGTGTTCATCCCTTTAGAAGTTGGAAGTTCCACCACAAAGTCCATGGACAGATGACTCCATGGGCGTTCTGGTATAGGGAGGGGTTGTAGAAGGCCGTACGGCTTTTTACGAGCGGTCTTAACCTGGGCGCAGATTGGACAAGTTTTTACGTACTCTGAAATGTCCTGCAACATGGTTGGCCACCAAAAGGTACGACCAATGAGGTCAGAAGTCCTGCTAATGCCTGGATGACCGGCTGACCTAGAAGAATGACCCCACTCAAGAATCTTCTTAAGGAAGTGTGGAGCTGCATACAGACCGGCACCTTAAGGCCCCTCGGGAGATTAGACTGTGCTGACATGACCTGATCCAGGATATCAAAAGAGTTGGCCGAAACAATATATTTGGAGGGTAAGATTGTTTTGGAGATAATCTCGGAATTATCTTCAAACAGGAATTGACGTGAAAGTGCGTCTGCCTTTTGATTCTTTGAACCAGGAATGTAAGATATGAGATAATTAAATCTCGGAAAGAAGGCGACGTGCACTCTCAATGTAAAGTAAGTTTTTATGATCAGTAAAGATCGAAATGGGGGGCTCCGTTCCCTCCAGAAGATGTCTCCATTCCTGAAGGGCGATTTTAATAGCCAGGAGCTCTCTGTTTCCGACGTCATAGTTCCGTTTTTTTTTTAAAAAGAACCCACAGGGATGAAGTTTGGCCTGTGGGGACTGTCTCTGAGAGAGAATGGCGCCAGCACCGACGTCGGATGCGTCTACCTCTAGGGTAAAGGGGAGCCCGGGATCAGGGTGACGCAAAATAGGAGCAGAAGCAAAAGATTTTTTGAGGGAGTCGAAAGCTTGGAGAGCTAAAGGAGACCAGACTGCTGTGTTAGCTCCCTGTTTGGTGAGGGCAGTAATGGGGGCCACCATAGAAGAAAAATTCTTGATGAATTTACGATAGTAATTCACAAATCCCAAGAATCGCTGTATGGCTTTCAGGGAAGTGGGTTGTGGCCATTCTAAGACAGCCTTGAGTTTGACTGGGTCCATAGAGAAGCCAGTGCTAGAAATGATATATCCAAGAAAGGGAATGGAAGAAAGATGAAAAGAACATTTCTCTAGTTTAGCATAAAGATTGTTCTCCCGAAGGCGGGACAGGACTAATTTGGTGTGTTGAATGTGGTCAGAGAGGGATTTGGAAAAAATAAGGATATCGTCAAGGTATATGATAACGAAGCTGTCGAGGAGATCACGGAAGATCTCGTTGACAAACTCCTGGAAGACCGCCGGGGCATTGCACAGGCCAAAAGGCATGACTAGATATTCACAATGCCCATCCCGGGTGTTAAAGGCGGTCTTCCATTGTTGCCCTGATGGATGCGGACAAGGTTAGAGGCTCCGCGGAGATCCAGTTTGGAAAAAATTGTTGCCCCCTGTAAACGATCGAAGAGTTCGGAAATAAGTGGCAGGGGGTAACGGTTCTTGATCGTAATTTTGTTAAGACCTCTGTAGTCAATACAGGGGCGCAAGGAACCATCCTTTTTCTTAACAAAAAAAAATCCAGCTCCAGCTGGAGATGAAGAATTGCGGATGAAACCCTTCCTCAAATTATCCTGGATATACTCGGTCATGGCCTTGGTCTCGGGTATGGATAGGGGGTAAGAACAGCTCTTGGGTAAGGTAGCGCTGGGAAGGAGCTCAATAGGACAGTCAAAGTCTCTATGGGGAGGTAACACTTCAGAATGTACCTTATCAAAAACGTCCGCCAGGTCCCAGTAGACCGGTGGAAGGGAAGTTTTATACTCTACGGGTAATTCTACTCCGGCTAACATCTGTTTGGGGGTAGACAGGTCTTAAGGCACTGGGGGCTCCATCGTATGGGCTCCTTACCAACCCAATCTAATTGTGGGTTATGAAGTTGCAGCCAGGGGAGTCCCAGAATTACATCAACCGATGGAGTGTGGATCACGTCCGAGATAATCTTCTCTTGGTGACCGTCCTCCGTGGAGAGGGATAGAGAACAAGTCTCCAGGGAAATAAAGGCTGGTTGGAGTGGACGCCCGTCTATGGCCTCCAGACCAACTGGAACAGCCTTAGATCGGAAGGGAATCCATTCCTATAGGCAACACTCTGATCAATAAAGTTTCCCTGAGACCCAGAATCTATAAATGCAGAAGCAGGGATCAGGGAGTTATTCCAGGCCAGAGAAATAGGCAGCATTATACGATTGGGAAGTATTTTAGAAGAAGAAAGAGGAGAAGAGATTATACCCAACGAGACCCTCTCATACCTTATTGGGTCCTGGTGTTTCCCTGGTCGCAGAGGGCAGCTTACCAGCAGATGACCAGGATGATCGCAGTAATGGCACAGTCCACCATCTCGTCGGCGCTGTCTCTCAGACGCGGATAGCGGATGACCTCCGAGCTGCATCGGTTCGGGCTCATCCATGGGTTGGGGGACGTAATGGATGAGACTGCGGCTGGAAGACCGGGAGGAGTTGGTACGAGGAAGAGCGCGTTCAAGTCTCCTCTCTCGTAACCGCTGGTCCACGCGGATGCAGACCGCAATGAGATCCTCCAATCTGGTGGGTCTCTCCATAGTTGCCAGCTGGTCCTTGATGTCATCCGACAGACCCTGCCAAAAGGCTGCTGATAGTGAGCCATCATTCCAGGAGGTTTCAGCCGCGATGGTCCGGAAGTTCAAAGCATACTCGGCAACCGGACGAGTACCCTGGGAAATATGGAAGAGAGAAGAATCTGCCGTAATTTGACGACCAGGCGTATCAAATACTTGCCTGAATTCTCGAAGAAAGCGAGAATAGTCATGCGTCATGGCAGGCTCCCGCTCCCAGGTGGGGGATGCCCAGGCTAGGGCCTTTCCGTTCAAGAGAGACGTAATATAGGCCACCTTTGAACGAGCAGTGGGGAAGCGCAAAGGAGATAATTCAAATTACATCTCGCACTGATTAAGAAACCCTCTGCATTCGTGGGGATCCCCTGCATAGCGGTTGGGAGCCGGGAGACGAGGATCCACAGCCACGGGAAGAAACGGGGAGGGAAACGCCGCAGCTGCCATGGCAGAGGAGCCTGGGGAAGGCTGCAATGAGGAGAGACTAGAGAGCTCCTGCGTCATGGAGGCAAGCTGCGCCTCTAGCTGGAGAAGTCGCTGCATGGGGCTTGGTTGCTCAACCTCTTCGGGGTCCATGTCTGTTGGGCTGAGCATAATGTTACGCTGTGCTCACCACGGACAAGGAGGGACCCCGAAACTGAGGTGAGATGGTTAACAAACTGCACCCACAGCTACGGGGACACGCCTGGAAAGTGGAAAATAGGCGTCTGGGAGTATAAGATAAAGTAAGATACACCCCAGATGAGAAGGGAGATTCCAGAAGATAGGTGGTACCGAGAGCCTGGGGTCCAGAGCCAGGAGGTAGGTCGGAATCCGCTAACTGAGGTGAAGGGGTCGGGAAGTCCAGGAGGTCAGGATACAAACCGCTAGGATTCGTAGCTCCTGTCACTATCCAAGGGAAGTCTCTTCTCAGAGAAATGTCCTTCGAAAAGCAGGAATGGGACACCCCACTACCTCCAGAAAAATGGAAAGAGTGGGAAACGTGGAAGTATTCCTTGAAGGCCCTTGAGCAACTTCAGATCCCACGCCCCTACTCACCTATATCTCTCACCGCCGTACACAGCAAAGAGGTTTGCGTATTCTCAGATGCCTCCACAAAGGCCATAGCAGCGGTGGCCTACCTAAAAACCACGGATGTGGGTGGAAGTTACCATATCAGGTTCATCTTTGGCAAGGCTAAGCTGGCGCCACAACCCGACCATACTATACCCAGACTCGAGCTATGTGGCGCAGTGTTAGCGGTAGAACTGGCTGAGCGCATCGAGAACGAGATGGACAGCAAACCAGATGCCGTCAGATTCTACACAGATAGCAAGGTGGTCCTGGGCTACATATGCAACAAGAAAAGAAGATTCTATGTATACGTGGCCAACCGCATAGAAAGAATCAGGAAGTCAACCCGACCAAAACAATGGCACCATGTGCCCACAGACCAAAATCCTGCAGACCATGCCACAAGATCAGTACCCGCAGCGCAACTACAAAACACGTCGTGGCTCACAGGACCAACGTTTCTTACGCAGCCCGCGGAAACGCCATCAACTCCAGTTGAAAAATTTCAGCTCTAAGGATATGTACAAACGTCAGTGGAGACAGGTGCAGCGCTTGGCCAACACATTGTGGGATCGCTGGAGACGCGAATACCTCGTGACACTCCAGGAACGCCATAAATGGCAAACGGTTAAACCAGATATCCAAGAAGGAGTTGTGGTTCTGTTGAAAGACAAACAGGTGACAAGAAACGAATGGCCCATGGGACTTATTATCAAAACCATCCCAAGCGAAGATGAAAAGGTCCGCAAGGTAGAAGTTCGGGTGACCCAGAATGGGATTGTTAAAACCTTTTTAAAACCCATCACAGAGATTATCCTCCTAATGCCTAAATCGGACTATAACAAGGAAGAACTGACTATCAGTTCTGTGGACTCTGAGACACATTGTGGTGCATCAAGCTAACCTAGAGCTGTGCATCCGCCTACCTCCCTTACCGAGTGTTATGCTGTGCTCACCACGGACAAGGAGGGACCCCGAAACTGAGGTGAGATGGGTAACAAACTGCACCCACAGCTACGGGGACACGCCTGGATAGTGGAAAATAGGCGTCTGGGAGTATAAGATAAAGTAAGATACACGCCAGACGAGAAGGGAGATTCCAGAAGATAGGTGGTACCGAGAGCCTGGGGTCCAGAGCCGGGAGGTAGGTCGGAATCCGCAAACTGAGGTGAAGGGGTCGGGAAGTCCAGGAGGTCAGGATACAAACCAAGGGTAGAAGACCAGAGCGGATCCACAGCCAGGCCGGTTCGGTACGCAAGGGATCACTAAGGAGACAAAGAGAAAGGAACTGAGGCAGGCACGACCGTGGTTAACACAGGTCATACAAAGCTATGCTCAGCCAAAGAATGAATGGCTGAGCAAGGTATAAGTAGGAGGAAGGACCAATAGGGAGAGGGGGAGTAACAAGGGAGCGGCCCCAGGAAAGATAGGGATTGGTAGGGAGAACTTACCACAGCTGTGCAATATGGGGCAGCTTGTGAGTGGTGCACGCGCATTAGGCGTGTGCGCCGCGCGGAGAGGCGCGTGCGGCCTCAGCTGGGGGCGGGACTTCCCCCTGAGGGAGGACGTAAACAGACGAGATCAGTAGCCGCCGCGGGAAGCGGAGGAGAAGGGAGATCCCGCCCGCGGCAGCGAGAAGGCAGAGCTGGAGTGGGGTGAGTAAAGTCGCGGGGGGAACCCCTTTAGAGAGAGGTGTTCCCCCGGACCTTACACCGAGATGGCAAAAGACTTTAAGCTGGTGGTACCGGCCGGTATCCCATCGTTATGTGGACATGAACTTTGCATTGTTATGTTGTTATATTGCACATATGTTCCACAAATACCAAGAATATAGTGGTATCTCCAGATACCAGACGGGAGTGTCCTGGAACTAGATTCCATATTCCTCTGTCTCCCCTTTCAGCTTATGGGATTCATTTCTCCCTTGTTCAGTTACCTGTTATATCCCCTGTTCCAGCAGCTTGCTGCATGTGAAAGAGCAACATTTTGCTACACTTGTTGTTGACTTAGACATTTCAGTGAGTTGCTATAGCAACCTCAGCCTTTCCCTCAGATTGGGTTAGTCTCCCTCCTCCCCCTCTGCTTTGCCTACAGTTGGTCTGTCCCCAGGCTATCTTGCTACCCAGCATACACTGGCACTTCCTTTCCCACTTTCAACACTGGCTGAGTGAGTACCCTCCTGTAAATTGCTCCACTGGCAGGACTTATCCTTTTTCACCTTTCCCCACTATCACGCGCACTCACCATGAAGACATTCTCTCCCATCACCATCATCCACAAGTGCCTTTGTAAATCCATGCTTTTTCTCAATAAAGTAAAGAAAGACAAAGAACTTGTTGTGCTTGTAAAAGTAACGAGTTGAACCTATCTGGGCTAATCATACTACACATGACCCTGGCCTCCAGAATAGGAAGAGAGAGGGTGGGGGTGAGAGGAAGAGAGAGGGGTGGGGGGGAGAGGAAGAGAGGAGGGGGAGAGGAAGAGAGGGAGTTGGGGGGGAGAGGAAGAGAGGGGGGAGAGGAAGAGAGGGGGTGGCGGGGAGAGAAGAGAGGGGGTGGGGGGAGAGGAAGAGAGGGGGTGGGGCGGAGAGGAAGAGAGGGGAGTGGGGGGAGAGGAATCGAGAGGGGTGGGAGGGAGAGGAAGAGAGAGGGGTGGGGGGGAGAGTGGGGGGTGGAGGGGGAGGGATGGGTGGGGTGGAGAGGAAGAGAGGGGGTGGGGGGGGAGAGGAAGAGAGGGGGTGGGGGGAGAGGAAGAGAGGGGGTGGGGGGAGAGGAAGAGAGGGGGTGGGGCGGAGAGGAAGAGGGGGGTGGGGGAGAGGAAGAGAGAGGGGTGGGGGGGAGAGGAAGAGAGAGGGGTGGGGGGAGAGGAAGATAGAGGGGTGGGGGGGGAGAGGAAGAGAGAGGGGTGGGGGGGAGAGAGAGGGTTGGGGGGGAGAGGGAGGGTGGGAGATGAGGGGAGAGGAAGAGGGGGGAGAGGAAGAGAGGGGGGAGAGGAAGAGGGGGGGAGAAGAAGAGAGGGGGGGAGAGGAAGAGAGGGGGCGAGAGGAAGAGAGGGGGTTGGGGGGAGAGGAACAGGGCAGGTCTGTTCATAACAGGGCAGGTCTGATACTGACAGTTATCATATTGTAACGGATCTGCACCTTAGTTTACTGTTTGCCTTGCCTTACAGACCTGTGCAGCCCTGGAACACTGCTCCTGATATTTACTGCAGCTCCACCCTGGGTTCACTCATTAAAGCAATGCTGTCACACGCCCCTTCTGCTATTGGTTCACTGACCTTTAAAGACACCTTTCCCACAATGCTCCCCTGCCGAGCATAATCCTTCCTTGATGTCACAAGTGTTCTGCCACAAGCCCTAGGCTTGTCTGTGTGTGTACTAACCTCTCTAGTTGTTATTCTCTAGTTTCTGAGGCCTGCTGCTAGTCTTCATGCAGGGGCCTGTATTTCCTGATTATCCTGTGTATCCTGAGGCCAGCTACTACTCTCTCGTAGAGGCCTGCTTTCCTGAGGCCTGCTGCTAGTTTCACGCAGAGGCCTGTTTCTGTCTCCTGTGCTGAAGTGGAGGTCTCTCCAGTGTTGACTTCAGCTCCCTGTTTCCTGAGGCCTGCTATCCTTCCACAGCAGAGCCTATCTACTGGTTCCTGGGGCCTGCTGCTCATTCTCCATTGCAGAGGCTGTGTCCTGGTTCCTGTGCTGAAGCGGAGGATTCTCCAGTGCGTACTTCAGCTTCCAGTTTCCTGAAGCCTGCTGCCCTTCCCTTGAAGAGGCCGGTCTACGAGTCCTGAAGTCTGTAGCTCTCTCTCTCCTTGCACAGGCTCGTTCTGGACTCTTGCGCTGAAGCACTGGTTTACCGGTGCTGCCAGGCGGTGTGCCCACTCCGGTCTGCCTATCCCTTCCTGAGACCGGTTCCATGGGCCATGGTCGCCGCACGCGCAGAACCCGCTCCCGCGCCCACGCTCCTAAGCTGAAGCGGGGAACTCCTGACTTCCTTTTACAGAAACTCCGCTTGGATAATGTTTACCCTGATGTCTCCGATCCTGACTCCGGCTTGTCCACCGACAAACAAAAACATACAAGGAGACAGAGAGGGACTGATAGTGACGTCCTCAAGTTTAAGCAGCACGTCTTTGGTGTCTCTAAGATGGGAGGGTAGGCAGCTCACAAACGGGCGCAATAGCTTGTCAATATAGACACTGGCATTGGACGTTAGATTCCCAATCCCAGACACTATTGGTCTCCCGGGAGGTGGATTCTTCCCCTTATGTACCTTTGGTAGATGGTAGAATGTGGCTACTTTTGGGTGTTTCATATAGAGAAATTCAAACTCTTTATTGGTAATCGCTTTGTTTGTCTTGCCAGTCTCTAGAATCGTTAATAGTTCTTTTTGGAAAATGATAGTGGGGTCACTGTCCAGTACTCGGTAGCATGTTCTATCTGCCAATAGTCTTAAACACTCCTTCATATATGCAGATTTATCTAGTAACACCACGTTACCACCCTTATCGGATGGTTTGATCACCAGGGTATCATCATTACTCAATTCCCTGAGAGCTAAGTGTTCTTTGATATTCAAGTTGTGTTTACTAGTCTTGTTGTCAAGTCTCTCTAGATCACGTGTGACTAGTTCAGTGAACACCTTAACTTGGGCACTAATTTCCTGTGGAGGTGTAAAGGTGGACTTCGCTTTAAATTGCGTAAATGGGCCCTCTCCTGCTGATCTGTCACTTTCTGCCTGCAGGTCCTCAAGTGCTGCTAGATTCTCTAAATCAAGAGGATTCAAATCCTCAAGAGGTGTATTGGCATTATTTCTCTGTTGTCTCCTAGTAAAGAATTTGTGAAGAAAGAGTTTTCTAGAAAAGAGATTCACATCTTTCACAGTTTCGAACATGTTCATCTTGCTGGTTGGGCAGAAGGAAAGTCACTTCGCCAATACCCGCAGATGATGGTTATCTAATACTTTGGAGGACAAGTTTATGACCTGTGTTGATTCTGTTTTTGTTTGTTCTTTCTCTTGTTGGGTTTTTTGTGACCTGGATCTTTGTACCCCACACTTTCCTGTCCCTTAAGTAGTCGTCTCGATCCCCTCCTAGTCCTCCTCCTACGGTGTTGCTCAGATAGGATGGGCCTTCCAGATCTAAAAAATTGGAAGTACTAGTAGAGGGCGCCGGGGTGGTAGACGGTACTCTCGTTTCCGTCACTGTTTCCTGATCTAGATCGCTTGCTGAGCCCTCCCACTCAGTAGAGGAATTTAATGCTGCCTGATGTCGTGGATATTTGTTCCTATGTTTAAATATTTTATATTTAAAGATACGGTTCTCCTCAAAATCAGTTTTATCCCGTAGATATTTACGATGTTTCCTTTCTTTTAATTCTGCTATGAATTTATCCACTTGTGATTTTAATTTTGATTCATATTTATCGAAATTAGAAATCTCTTTCCAAGTTTCAATTTCGGGTAGTTTTTTAACTAATTCAGTTTGGATGGTCTCAAATCGGTTAGTCTCAAATTTCGCTAGGAGTTTCATCAGGTCCACTGAACATTTTAATAGAATTGTTTCCCACTGTGTGTGAAATGATTCCTCGCTAATCTGGTGTGAGGGGGCTATATTAACCCGTAGACCTCTAGGAACAATGTTGAGTTTCAAATAGTTCTCAAGGCTCACTGTTTCCCACCAGATTTTAGCTCTCATGCAGTATAGTCTCTCTAGATCACTGAAAAATCTATTGATGTTCTTATGTGGTGTTTCTGTGGGTGGGGGCTCATTACTGGAGAACAGGGTTTGTGCTTCAGTGTGCCACAAGCCAAAATCCTGCTGGGTGGACAAAAAGCCTGTCATGATACAGGCTCGGTAAATCAGAGCGTGTGTGGTGGGTACAGAGGGGGGGGGGGACAATATGTAAAAGCAGAAAAAATAGCCTATATATATTAATAGATATAGCTAAGGACACTGAACATATCCAGGTCTCATAGAATGACTCACACAGTTTCAAAATTGTAATCCTAGTTATCGTTTCCCCCTAGGGAAGGGGAGCTGGTATATCAGAGAGGACACTAACTATGTCCAAAAGAAGTCATATGCATATAACTTGTTATATACCGCTCACCACATAATCACGATAAATCATGAATCATGTAATAACAGTCGGTGCAAAAGGGATAGTCATAACAGACAAAAACATACAAGGATACGGAGATTCTCCAACAAAAGATCCCAGTTAGCTGCACAACAGGACTGAAAATATATTAAGGGTTTGAATACCCCACCTCCTAATAGGTACTTGGGCTCTAAAGGGTGCCAATAAGTAACCGCTCCCAGCACTGTGGGAGGACAATTACCACTAAAACTGCCCTTGGGCAGAAAATAATAAATACTTTATTGTTAATCAAAATACGACGCAGTAACACAAACTCAGAACAGATAAAAACACTTAAAACTTAAATCACGGGTGAATAGGGTACAGGGATATCTAGGATAAATCCAACTGAGTACAGGTAAGTATTAACCCTACCCTATGCAAAATGGTTGTTCACATAAATCATATTAAGGAACCATATATATAACAAAAGCATACAATACTTCTAGGTCCCCATCTAATAATGCTTAAATATGTGAAACTGATAAGCAGTGTGCTGTAGGTTCCTAAATGCACATCAGCTGTAGGGTAGGTAAAGTAGAGCCCGCATAGGGTGTAGTGTGTCAAATATAATTATTTAGCAGAGTGTCTATCAGCATATATATATATATACACATGGATCGAGTGTCTCAATCCAGGCCACAACTTGTATCCGTGGGTGCACTTATAGCCCTATGAGTGGATAATGTGGCCAACCTGGGGTGCCATGTGTCATATAGTGTCGTGTGGTGGGATGTCTGTCAACATAAGTATACCTAAGTACAATGTCGCAACCCAGTCCACAGCTAGTATCCAGTGGTGGCAGATAGAACACACTACAATACCTTATGATCGAGTGCTAGTACTCTCAATATAGGCAAACTGAATATGCAATACAGCAGACCCCACTCTACCCGCTCTGACAGCTCAGTTCAGGAACAACCTCACCCGTGATCCCTCCTCCACGATGTCAACGCGATGACGTCATGCCGACTTACGTTTCGCGCATAAGGGGCTGGCGCTTTCTCAAGGTGGGAGGTGATAGACTGAGTCGCGCTGCCCTCCTTTATACCTATGTGCCGTGCGGCTCTTAAAGGTACCCTAACCTTGCAAGCTTTCAAGGTGAGTGGCCCAGTATACATATACGTATATATATATAAATAAATAAACAAACAAAGGGGAGTGGTGAAACTGTGTAGTGAGTCAAGCTTGTGTCCTAGACTATTATTATGTCCGTGCAAGCATACATTGGTGCTTACATCCTCAGCTCATGGTGCACTGATAGATACTCAGTCACAATGTATGGTGTGGTAAGTAATACCCAAAATCATCCATATCAGGGTATCATTCTCATGCATATGGGCTACATCAATCCTATAGGGTCAGTACAGACACAACCCCTGGGCACATATGTAGGGGCCACTGTAATCGTACGCCTGTGATGTCATCTGTGGGTGTAGGAGTGATCTAACCTGGGCTGTCCGCCCGTACGGTCAAAACGGACATCTAATTTAAAACTATATACCAGGATCCCCCTAAGGTCGAATTGAAGGTGTTTAATTTATATATGCCCATGGGTTGGTAGGTACCTCTGATGGCCCCTTATTACGTATAGGTGAAACGGACAGGGTTATGAGCCATATGCCAGGATTCCCCGGGATATCAAACTTAGGCCCTCCATGTATTGGAATAGTGATCCATCATTGGCCATAGTTCCAATCCCACACTAAATAAATGAGGTGTAGATGTATCCTTCATTTAACCCCATAGGGCTTAGTGTATCCAATGTGTATATCCATCTGCATTCAGTCTGGGGGGAGAGGAATAGAGGGGGGTGGGGTGGAGAGGAAGAGAGGGGGGTGGGGGGAGAGGAAGAGAGAGGGGTGTGAGGGAGAGGAAGAGAGGGGTGGGGGGGAGAGAGGGGGGTGGGGGGGAGAGGGATGGGTGGGGAGGAGAGGATGAGAGGGGGGTGGGGGGGAGAGGAAGAGGGGGGTGGAGCGGAGAGGAAGAGGGGGTGGGGGAGAGGAAGAGAGAGGGGTGGGGGGGAGAGGAAGAGAGAGGGGTGGGGGGAGAGGAAGAGAGAGGGGTGGGGTGGAGAGGAAGAGAGAGGGGTGGGGGGGAGAGGACGAGAGAGGGTGGGGGGGAAAGAGAGGGGTGGGGGGAGAGGGAGGGGTGGGGAGGAGAGGAAAAGAGGGGTGGGGGGGAAAGGAAGAGAGGGTGGGGGAGAGGAAGAGAGGGGGATGGGGGGAGAGGAAGAGGGGGGGAGAGGAAGAGAGGGGGCAAGAGGAAGAGAGGGGTTGGGGGGGAGAGGAACAGGTCAGGTCTGTTCATAACAGGGCAGGTCTGATACTGACAGTTATCATATTGTAACGGATCCGCACCTGAGTTTACTGTTTGCCTTGCCTTACAGACCTGTGCAGCCCTGGAACACTGCTCCTGATATTTACTGCAGCTCCACCCTGGGTTCACTCATTAAAGCAATGCTGTCACACGCCCCTTCTGCTATTGGTTCACTGACCTTTAAAGACCCCTTTCCCACAATGCTCCCCTGCCGAGCATAATCCTTCCTGGATGTCACAAGTGTTCTGCCACAAGCCCTAGGCTTGTCTGTGTGTGTACTAACCTCTCTAGTTGTTATTCTCTAGTTTCTGAGGCCTGCTGCTAGTCTTCATGCAGGGGCCTGTATTTCCTGATTATCCTGTGTATCCTGAGGCCAGCTACTACTCTCTCGTAGAGGCCTGCTTTCCTGAGGCCCGCTGCTAGTTTCACGCAGGGGCCTGTTTCTGTCTCCTGTGCTGAAGCGGAGGTCTCTCCAGTGTTGACTTCAGCTCCCTGTTTCCTGAGGCCTGCTATCCTTCCACAGCAGAGCCTATCTACTGGTTCCTGGGGCCTGCTGCTCATTCTCCATTGCAGAGGCTGTGTCCTGGTTCCTGTGCTGAAGCGGAGGATTCTCCAGTGCGTACTTCAGCTTCCAGTTTCCTGAAGCCTGCTGCCCTTCCCTTGAAGAGGCCGGTCTACAAGTCCTGAGGTCTGTAGCTCTCTCTCTCCTTGCACAGGCTCGTTCTGGACTCTTGCGCTGAAGCACTGGTTTACCGGTGCTGCCAGGCGGTGTGCCCACTCCGGTCTGCCTATCCCTTCCTGAGACCGGTACCATGGGCCATGGTCGCCGCACGCGCAGAACCCGCTCCCGCGCCCACGCTCCTAAGCTGAAGCGGGGAACTCCTGACTTCCTGTTACAGAAACTGCGCTTGGATAATGTTTACCCCGATGTCTCCGATCCTGACTCTGGCCTATCCACCGACGATGCTGCCTTCTCCAGTCCCGACCCTGCTATGTACGACTACGAACTGCGCAATCCGGATCAGCCTGCGCGGTCTAAGGTCGGTGCTTATAAAACCCCACCTCAGCACGCGGTCCGACCCAGGTTTGTGACGAGCACAACCGTGACACATATCTGCAAATGTCACCCATCCAGTACCCCCCCCCCCCTGGCTGACACTTTCTAGTTGTTGCTAGGCCCGCCCTTGGATACAGTAAGTGTATCCAAAACTGCAATAGCACACTAGGCCTTCTGGAGGAATTAACCCATCCACTGCCTGTACCTAACAGTACTTACACTGGTAGGGCCCAGGGAAATAGTTAGCAGCCGGAGGCTAGACTACAATCTTCCCCTGGTGAAATTCTAATGACCCTGCTTGGGAATACAGTATGCACAACATACTGTTCAAACAACCTGGTAATTACCTGGACACATTATGCATTACATTACATTTAATACATTTCAACACAATAGTACATGACAGTATCCATCCCCAGCTCGAACCTGGATCTAATGTGAGTGGTACTTGGGCTACCTCATTAGTAGTGGGCAGGATCAGGCTTCTTGACCATATTGCCCTGACAATCAGGTACCTTAACGTAATAGCACCGTCTTCTCCCAGACTCTGAGATATATTCCACTCTGTTTAGGTGGATGTTGCGGCCCACGACCCACAGCTTGAGTAGTGTTTTGCCCTATCAAATTTACCAGACTTGGAGCCTCTGGTAGTGTTAACTAAGTGCTCTAGTACAGCTTCCTTCACCCACTCCATCCTGTGTTCTTCTAAACTCCTCATGAGGTTCCCTGGGAGATATGGATACTCGTACCCCATCTGTGGAACCTTTTGTACTAGAACTCTCTCTGCCCTGCTTAATTTAATGAGACCTGTTGCAGGGTACATGCAACCACACACGCGGGTCCTCTTGATAAGGCTTCTTTATTGAGCCTTAAAAACATACAGCACACAAAACAAAATAGCTTCTCTTCAGCATACAAAAACAAAATAGCTTCTCTTCAGCAGACAAAAACAACATAGCTTCTCTTCAGCATAGAAAACAAGGCAGCTTCTCTTCAGCATGCAGGACACAGACAGTTCATCACACATGTACTTTGAAAAACAGACCTTATAGCAGTAATCTATTCAGTATTTCAGTCCTGTCTCCTGACCAGATAGCTTGCATGTGTGTACAGCCTGGGGGTTTTAAAAAACCTTGTTTATGCAGCTGGGGTCAGACTAATTAAGCAGCCCTTCTCAACTTAACCTTGTCACTGCTGCACTGCAAGCCTAAACATAGGTTTGCCAGGTATATGGCTTGTGACGTTCATTCACCCTGTCACAAGACCCTTCTCTGTTGTGGTGCAGAGCAACACCTAAAATAGAGACCCTTCCCATGAAGGTGTTTCTATACTCTCTTCCTTAACTAGAGATGTACTGAGCACTGACCCTGACATGCTATTCTTATCTGTCCCCACAGATACTGGATCTAACATACACTGGCGACACACTTTATTCGAGCTCGGCTAGTCCCACGAATTCGGGTATACCCGGGTGTATTGAGGTTTTTGACTGTTTTCTGCCCGAGTGCATTGGGTTATTTTCCAGGCAGGGATTGAAGCATTTTATTCCCGCTGGCTGCAATACTGCACAGTATATATATATATATACTGCATTACAATTCATGAATTTATGCCATCTGGTAGACACGCGAAGCATTGCAGCCTATTAAATCCTAATCATTATCATTTAACAGATCAGCCGCCCGTCAGCCAGGCATGAACCCAGGCTGGGAAGGCAAACGCAACGGGGCTTGTCAGAGGTGAGGAGCGGCGCATTCCAGGTATCTGCCAGGTACATACTGGGTATTTGCTCGAATAAAGTGTGTCGGTGCAGTATGTATTTCTTTTTTTTATATATGTACTAGCTATTGTACCTGGCTTCGCCCGGGGAGTTGCCGGCACATGTCCATGCACTGCTGCCGCATCTCCCCCCTGCTGCCGGCACATCACCCCGCGCTACTGCCGCATCTCCCCTCATTGCCGGCACATCTCCCCGCCCCCCGCTTCCGGCACATCTCCCCGCCCCCCCAACCTCCCCTGCTGGCACATCTCCCTGCGCTGCTGCCGCATCTCCCCTCGCTGCCGGCACATCTCCCTGCCCCCCCTCCCCCCCTCTGCTGGAACATCTCCCTGCCCCCCTCCCCCACTGCTTTCAGCACATCTCCCCACGCCCCTCCTGCTGGCACATCTCCCCCACTACCCCCTGCTGCTGGCACATCTCCCTGCGCTGCTGCTGCATCTCCCCTCACTGCCGGCACATCTCCCAGCCCCCCCACTCCGCCCCCAGCTGGTACATCTCCCCCCGCTGCCGGCACATCTCCCCGCTTTGCTTCCGCCTCCCCTCGCTTCCGGCACATCTCCCCGTCCCCCCTCCTCCCGCTGGTACATCAACCCCGCTGCCGGCACATCTCCCCGCGCTGCTGCCACAACTCCCCTTGCTGCCAGCACATCTCCCAGCCCACCCTCACCACCACTGGTACATCTCCCCCCGCTGCCGGCACATCTCCCTGCGCTGCTGCCGCCACATCTCCCCCCCCTGCTGGTACATCTCCCCCGCTAGCTGACACATCTCCCCCCCACCCCCTCCCACTGACACATCTCCCCCGCACATCTCACATCACACACAGAGACACACACAGCCCCGATCCAGCCAAGGACACGCCCCCTCCCTTAGTAGAACGCCCCCCGCTCCTGCTCTAACATTTTTGTAGGACACCCGATGGAAACTGAGAATGTACATAATTTGGGAGGTGAGTCATATAGGAAGCTCAAAATAGTTGCGTTGACCTACAAATCCGCAGCACAATGTCCAGTAAAAATTTGGTTGTGCTACGTCGTGCACACAAACAAACGGAATAACAAACGGAATAACAAACTTAAAAATATAGTATATATTTGGGGTTTTTATATGTATTTGTTGTTTTTTAATATATTTGGAGTCTTTTATATGTATTTTCAAAGATATATATATCCCAGCCTCTGTCTAAAAGCTGTGTTTTAAAACAGCATGCATTGGCTTGAGGATTTGCTTGTGTAATACGAGCTTGAGACAAAAGGTGGCACTGAGTGCTCATTTGCATGTAATTTCCCAGAATCCCTTGCTGCAGTGGAAGCGCTGTATGCTGGGCGATAATGGGGAAAGACAGGGTTGCAGACCTGTCTAAGTCATGCAAATGAACACACAGTAATATTTACAGTTGCTATATATATGTATATATATGTATATATACATATACAGTTGTGTGAAAAAGAAAGTACACCCTCTTTGAATTCTATGGTTTTATATATCAGGACATACTATAATAACAATCGTCTGTTCCTTAGCAGGTCTTAAAATTAGGTTAATACAACCTCAGATTAACAACAACACATGACATATTACAACGTGTCATGATTTATTTAACAAAAATAAAGCCAAAATGGAGAAGCCATGTGTGAAAAACTAAGTACACCTTATGATTCATTAGCTTGTAGAACCACCTTTAGCAGCAATAACTTGAAGTAATCGTTTTCTGTATGACTTTATCAGTCTCTCACATCGTTGTGGAGGAAATTTGGTCCACTCTATCTGGCCTGGGCAGATAAAGATGGGAGGCAGGGGGTGGGGAATATAATGATGAGGCATGGGGGCCAGCCTGGGCAGATAAGGATGGGAGGCAGGGGGTGGGGGATAAGATGATGGGGCATGGGGGCCAGTCCGGGGAGATGAGATCATGATGATGGGGGGAGGTGGGGGTATTTTTTTATATGTATTGGGGAGGTGGGGGTATTTTTTATATGTATTGGGGAGGTGGGGCTATTTTTTAAATGTATTTGGGGGAGTGTGGGTATTTTTAAAATGTATTAGGTGCACCTAACATGAAATATTTCGCTTTCGGAGAACAAGAAATATAGGTTTATTTACGTTATGCTTATTAATTTGTGCAGTTATTCTGTGTCTGGTAAATTAATGTTCAAGAAAAAAAAATTCATTTTTATTAAAATGTTTTATTATTTTGTGTTAACGATTACTCATTTATTCCAGCCCTTTGTATTCAGTATGGTTTTATCAAAACCAAGTGGAAGTAAAACTAAACGAAAAATCGCTGACGAACATCGAAATTGTGAAGCGGCGGTGCATGCAAGCTACGTCTTGTCGGAGTTGATAGCTAAACACTCGAAACCTTTTACCGAAGGTGATTTCTTCAAGGAATGTCTAATTAAAGCTGCAGAAATTGTTTGTCCTGGAAGTGTGAAGGCTTTTCAAGTAATCTTTTTGTCTCGAAATACAGTTGCGGAAAAGAGTTACTGATTTGGCCGGCAATGTAAGTGATCAGATCAAAGCAAAATCATCTAGTTTCGAAGCTTTTTCCATTGCCTGTGACGAGAGTACGGACATTGGGGGCGTAGCTCAATTAGCTGTGTTTCTTCGTGCTTGCGACACGGATTTCAACATTTTTGAGGAATTATTGGAACTAGTACCGATGCGTGGCACTACAACAGGACACGATATATTTCATTGTGTTTATGAACTTCTGCAAAAATACAATCTACCTCTGTCAAAAATAACTTCTGTAGCTACAGATGGAGGTCCTTCAATGACCGGAAAAACCAACGATTTCGTGGCATTACTGCAAAAAAAAACAAAGTGAAATTTATGACGGATCCAAGATTCATCATAGGCATTGCATTATACATCAAGAAGTATTATGCACGAAGGTAATAAACATGGTAATAAACCATAGAGAAACCCCCGCTACTGCTTGCAATTGTGAATTAATAATGATGGGTGTAGGTGCTGATGGGGCAATATACAGCAAGAATGATAGACAATGGAGGAAAGAACCCCAGTAAAGCACTCATACACTGTGTTGAGATGATGGTGTAGATTTAAAACAAAACTTTATTAGAACCATAGTAAAACAATGGGGATTAAAATAGGATTAAACTCTGTATCACTACGCTTAATTACCTAAGGTAGGTAGTCGTTATTGAAGTGTTGCTTGAGTACACTAGCCCCCAGCCATCTTAATTAGGGAAGCCTGGGTGAGAGCTAGATTGCGGGATTATAATCTGAGGGATTATAATCTGAGGGATTATAATCTAGCTCTCCCCCAGGCTTCCCTAATTAAGGTGGCTGGGGGCTAGTGAACTCAAGCAATTCTTCAATAACGACTACCTACCTGGGGACTATCATATCCCTTAGGTAATTAAGCGTAGTGATACAGAGTTTAATCATATTTTAATCCCCATTGTTTTACTATGGTTCTAATAAGGTAATAAACATGGCAAATGTGTTGACATCTATCAAAAAAATTATCAATTTCATAACATCTCGAGGCTTAAATCAGCGACAGTTCTCTGCTTTCTTAAGTGAATTAGAAAGCGAATATTCCAGTTTGTCCTACTATACCGAGGTACGTTGGCTATCCTGCTCCAATGTTCTTAAACAATTCTGGGACTTGAAAGAAGAAATATGTCAGTTTTTAATAACTAAAAATCAAGACACAAGCTTGTTTTCTGATCCAGAATGGTTGCAAGATTTATCCTTCATGGTTAATATAACAAAACACTTATATGATTTAAATTTAAAACTGCAAGGAAAAGATCAGATCATTACGAACATGTGTGACCAAGTTAAAGCATTCAAATGCAAGCTAGTTCTTTGGGAAAAGCAGTTGAAAAATGAAGATTTAACGCACTTTCCGACATGCAACATGAACAAATCAAGTTTGGATGAAACTGTATCGTATCAAAAATACACAGAACATTTTTTAAGCCTTAGAACTGAATTTGAAAGAAGGTTTGCAGATTTTAATTCTTTGGAAGACAAGTTTTCTTTGTTTTCTTCGATTTTCTCAATAAATATAGAATCAGTATGCAAATGGAGGTGATTGAGATCCAGTGCGATTCAGATTTGAAGGCAAAATTCAGTGAAGTTGGCGTGCCTGAATTTTACAAATATTTGCCAGCCAGGTTTGAAAATACTCGAAAATTCGCATATGGAATTATTTCCATGTTTGGAAGTACTTATCGGTGCAAGCAGTTATTTACACTTATGAAAGGAAATAAGTCTCCTGTCAGATCCAGAATTACTGACATTCACCTTGGGTCAGTTTTGAAAGTAATTACTGCGGACAAGATCGCTCCCGAAATAGGAAAGATAGTAGCAGAGAAGAGATGCCAAGTGTCAGGAAGAAAACATTAATTTTATCGTTCTTGTTCTTTTTTTATATACTGTACTTTTTTAAATAAACCTACGTTTCTATGAAAATTGAAGTTTTTGTTTTATTGCGGCCCACATAAACTTAAACCTTGTTTATTTGGCCCGTGTTAGCCTTTGAGTTTGACGTGCTTGCTGTAGGTTTTACCATCACATTTTAAGTTATGGTGTGTGAAAAAGGCATCAAGAAACCTCCACTGTATTGCATATTGCACATAAACACAAACATACACACATATATATATAAGCAGTCTTTTACAAAACATAATTGTTTTCTTATATTTTAAGGAATCTTTCGTTTTCTTTTAATTAAATTCTAAAAGGAGAGTTTTTTTCTAACTAAAACAGATTCACCCAAATTGATATTTGCAAAGACACTGCAATTTTGCTGCAAATTCTAATGTTTAGCAGAGCAGTGCATTACTGGCTTCTCTGTCATTGAAGCGGCTAATGGTGCCATCTGCCATTTATAGCTGCTAAACCCAATATACTGCTGCTCATTAACACCTCTGCATATATTTATGGACACACAATGACATATATAGACACACTGATGCACACATTATAAACACACACAAAGGCACTAATGCATTTAACACTCTGAGGCAGGAATTGATACAGATTTTCTCACTCCTACAAAAATATACACAGAGCCTCACACACTACTGAAAATGTTAGCCTGGGCTTTTTTGCTTGCGTGGGCGCTGCACCCTTGTTATATATATTAGAATTGCAATAAGTGAAAACACTTAGGGAGCTATATCATTTGCAACCATATTACAACTGCTTTCACATTTTTAGCTGCGAAGATTTAAGCAATTAAACGTAACTGCAAATAACATGGCATATATAATAGCACTTTTGCTGGTGTGTTACACCCACGTACCTAGTAAGGGGGGGGTCGGAGATGCAGTTTTAACTCATTTAGCACCAGACTGGTCTGCAGTGAACAATGCTGGACTATAAAGCACTTAAAAAAAATACAACTAAAGTAATTAATTATAATATATGTATACACATACAGTATATAACTTTGTCTTGGCTTGAATAATATCTAGAAACATCACAATGTTTAATGTGGTATTGGGGACAGTGGACATTGTCACATGGAGTGTGTGTGGCCATTTGGTAGAAATGCACAGCACCCCCATTTACAAAGCAGCAGCCATGACATCTACACTCCTTGAAATGAAGCAGACACAGGAAGGAGACATAAAAAGAACCAACTCTGGACCTGGGGGAGGGGAGTGACCCCTGCCCCAGCCTGTAACCCACTCACTGCCAATGGGACAGTGGGCCATTACTTGGTTGAATCACCTAAGGTTTAATGCATGTAATAATATAAAATGTATTTATTGTCAGACCACCTTCCTTAAATCCCTTGATAGAACACTTAGATTGTAAGCTCTCCGGGGCAGGGGTTTCCTTTCCTATTGTCTCACTGTGACGCGCTTATTGTATTATAATTCCCTGTACTGTATTGTCTTTGTAAAGCACAGTACACAGTACACGCTTTATAAAGATATGCATAATGCACTACTGCACTACTGTATTCGTATGCCCTTATCTTCTAAGGCAAGATTATTAGTATGTGAGATCCCCATCTTCTCTCCTGTGATCTGAAGCACAGCAAGGTTTGGTTGTCACTAGAAATCCCCCTGTATGGCAGAGTGGCTCTGAGTGTTAAACCCATCAGAGGTAGTGACACTGGTTCCCTCTATACCAGTAGTGAATGAGTCAGAAGCTTCGGAAACAAAAGGGTGTGTAATTAGACAGCTGAGGCTCCTGAGGTTTCTTTGTTGCCATTTGCAGCCCACCCCAATGTGTACAAAAGAAACCCAGGGGAAACCCCAGACACCAGGAGCAGACTGGATGAGGAATTAACTTTCCACCCCAGCAGGCAGCTTCCAGCCTCTGGGAAGTGATACTGTGTGTAATAGGATCAGCCTCTGTTTGCTATGTCCTATATATGAGACAGGAGGACTAGCACATGATGCATGAGAAGCAGGCAGAGAGCCGCAACCCTGAGGTTATTTCAAATCTCCCCTGGGAGGGGTCCACCCAGCCTATTAACATCTAACTATCATATCACTTTCTATACACTACTCACAGTGATGACACTTTTATCACATAAATCAATGTCATTTTAAAGTCTGGAGCTAAAATGTAATGACTTGCTTATCATGTATTCAAACAACAAATATATTATGAATATGAATTATACAATGATGCTAATCATCTCCAGGCAGACCAAACCATGCTCCCATCTCCACATCTGCAGTAGGTCCAGCTCAATAGCCCCTGTCCACACTACCTCCAGACACTCCAACATTGGGCACATGAAGATACTGTAGATACCGTACACTTTAGTTCCTCTGACAATGTGGGATACATGAGCTTACAAGCAAGTGAGTACCTCATATGAATGCACTGTAACACTTGTGTTTTATTATATGCAGAGATCACTTTGCCAATAAATTACTTGCTCCGGGATAGGGATATCCAACAGAGAGAGAGCTGTATGACATTGTTACCTTGTCCAGTATGAACATTTCTTACATAATAATGTCTAAATGTGCCATGAAAATATGCTTCCTGCTGCAAGAAACCCATAATAACTAAAGGGATGGGGTACATGACGAAATGGCCCCTATACAAAACATGGCATTGATGGGGTTTATAAATAGGGGGAAGGGTATTTAAGGGGGTTGGAAACAGGACTCTATTGGACTCCTCAGCATCTTCACCTTTAAAGGGATAACATTTTAATTTTGCTGGGGCTACCCTACTGAATCAGAATGGTCATGTGACAACTGGCAAATATACAACATGTTCATCTTTCTTCGGTGCATTCCACACAACCTTACATCTTCCAATCCCTGAATTTTGATATAAGGGTATGTAACGGGTATTCCCCCCCCCCCCAATCGCAGATATGGTGTGGGTGCGGAGAACATACGGTGTTACCAGGTGTGGTGCGTAAACCTGTCAGGCTCACAGGAGGGCTGAGCCTCCGCTAGTGAGAGCCTGGGGTGAATCCTCTGGAACGTTTCTTCTAATTATAGCGCCTCCACCTATGTAGGATTCTATGGGAATGTAGAATGACCCTAACATAGGAACCCACCCAGAAACCACATACACCCGTATTATTGATAACAGGTTTACTGAATGCACAAAGGATAACTATTACATCATACTCATAACATCACAGAGTTATAACATCCCCACACGGTGCCCACAGCCCAACCCCTTTGTCCCGTGGTCAGCGCTGCCACTATGTGTTAAGAGAATGTTATGATTTGTTGGTGCACTTATAGAGTACCTGCCGCGTGCTCCTGCACTCGGGCCTGCAAGGACTTCGCAAAGAATCTGTCGACCGGTGATCCCGTCTGATCCGGTGGTTCCTTGCTTGGGGTCCGCCAGGGGCGATCCCACCCTGAAGATAGTCTTTCTCTCTGGGCATAGACTTGAGCCCAAGTCTCCTTTCAGGAAGCGCAGCGTCCGCTGTGTCCCTATCTATCACTGGCACTACATGACACGGTCCCTAATCTAGGGCCTGTCCCTGTAGCACCACAAGCTGGGGAGTGAGGACCTACCTGGGACCTAAGGGGTTAACTGGCCTATCATGTCCCCCTAGCTCTTCCCGGTCCTAACTCTAACTACCTAGTACATAGTACTTGCAGTAATACCCTGCCACCTACTTGGTACGTACAGCAAACGTGCTGCACAACACAGTGCCTGCCTGTCAGACCTCACAGCACTGACAGCCGTGACTCTGACAAGACAGCACTCACACTAAGGGCAGAGTCCCTAACTGGGGCCGTCCCTTATCAATTACCCACTAACCTGGTGGGGAGTTGGGGCCTACCTGGGAGAGGGGGGCCTTACGCGGTGCAGGAGCTTCACTCGCTCCCTGCACCCTTCCTTCCCCTTCTGCTCCGCTGCTCCAACTGACTAGCCTGCTGCAAGCCCGCAAAATGTATCCTTTTGCCTGCAGGGAGATCCTAAGCCCTATTGGCTCCCTGGCATCACGTGGGGCACGCAGAGGCTCCTGGGACTCGTAGTCCCTGCCTAGAGCCTTCCCTGGTAGGATAGGGCTTCGCGGGCTTTCTATGTGCTTTCCTGCACATGCGCAAGCTATCTGGGGCTGCCGTGACTCTCTCACTGCTTTCCTCACCCTCGCGCGACTTCCTAAGGGCTGCCGTGACGCTCTCACTACTTTCCTACCCTGTCCCGCGCGTGCGTGATCTATCTGGGGCTCTCCTGACTCCTGACTCTTACTGCGCATGCGTGAGCTAATGCGCAATGGCGGCGCCCTTGCCGCCCGGTTCCGGGAACGCCGGGAGCCTGGTGACGCAACCTCCTTGGCAACCGGCCGCACGCGTCCCCGGCAACCCCCGAGCCGGAGCCTGACCGCCCTTACCTCTGTGATCGCCTGTCGGGGCCGCCATTGGACTCGGCGGCACCCGCGATCGGCAGCTAGGTGAGGGGGGTGCTGATACTCAGGGGAGACCTGGCTACACATTCCCCCTGGTGAAAAACCCAAAGTCCTCGCTTGGGGAACGACATCACACGGCATAATGGTTATATAATCAAAATGCAGAGTGTCAGGGTCGCCTAGACCTCCTGCCTAGCCATAGCTTCCTTGTCCACTGGGTGTGCTGCTGCCTTCTGTTGGCTCTGGGTTCCTCTGTCTGTCTGTCTTCTTGTTGCTCCTGTCTCTGTCCTTATAGCTTGCTTCCTGTCTGTTGTTTTTGCCTTTGCTTGATGTCAGACTCCTTATGCACATGCTTCTGATTCCTGATTTGTTTCTGTACCTGTACCTGTATTATAGAAGCCTGTTCACAGTAAAAGCCCTTGCTGATAATCTGGCTTGTCCCTGTTTGTTCCTGTTCTCAGTCCCTGCCCCCAGACCTGTCCTGCCCCGCCTGTCCTGTCCCAGTCTCCTCGTTGCCGACCTCTGCTTGTTACCTGACTTCGCTACCTGCTGCCTGCCTCGGACCTCTGCTTGTTACCTGACTTCGCTACCTGCCGCCTGCCTTGGACCCCTGCTTGTGACCCCTGCTTCGCTTCCTGCTGTTCCGGCCACCGAGATCCTACCCGCCACAGGAGTCTCCCGTGACAGAAAGCAAAGGCCACTTCTGGATCTCGCGTTGAACAGAATCTTCTTCTGCCTGCACCCTTTCCTTCCTGCTGCAGCAGACCACATCCGCATGGTTGAGGATAAGTACTTTCGTTTCTTTTTTGGAAATCCAAGTTGGGATTTTGAAAGGTTTTTTTTTGTTGCTGCTAAGTGTTCTGCAAGAATTATTGCGTTCATAACAAAAACATTTTTTTTTGAGACTAGAACTGTTGCTGCAGAGACTATTGCAGTGCCTGGGTTAACCCTTGCAGTACCTGTTGCCACCTATTTAGACTCTGACTTTTCATTTCCTGGATAAGGCTTGTCTCTGCATCACTGGTTGGACCACTGCTGTTCACAGGGTTCCCATTTCAAAAGACAAGAGTGCTTCTATTATTTTGTTACTGCATACTGTGATTTTTACCGCAATCTGTAGTTTTTCATATGATTGTTCTAAGGTTTCAGGTTTACCTGCAAGTTCCCCTAAAGTTTGTTTCTCTGCAACATATGATATCCCTACGCCTGATATCAAAGGTTTCAGATTTGACTGCAAGGTTCTCTGTCTGATATTCCTATGTCTGATATCTAAAGTTTCAGATTCAACTGCAGGTTTTCTTTGTCTATATGATATCCCTACGCCTGATGCCTAAAGATTCAGATATAACTACAGGTTTCTCGGTCTATGTTTTTTCCTTGCATTTATAAATCTCTGTGACTGATGCTAAAGTCTCAAAGGGTCAGCTCTCCTATCTTGTGTCTCTCTGTGTCTAATATTCCTGTTGTTCATTCTAATGCTTCTGTTTTAAAAACACATTTCCTCTTTACTGGTTTCTTGGGAAGTGTGGTTTAATTATGGCTCCCACTCAAACAGTCTTGAGCAGTAAATGTGAACACAGTACCACTGATTCTTCAGAACTTCTCAAAGCAAGGAAGAAGAAGAAAAAGAAGGGAGGCATTACTGTGGAAGTTGCAGAAGGAATTAAGAATGAAAATTTAACCTCAGAGTCTGCATTTGATGAAAGAAATATGCTGCAGCTTAAGGCAACTCACAGACGTATCCCAAGAATAGTGGAAGAGAAGATAGATGCTTCTACTCAGACGCTTCAATCTGCACAGAAAGCGATTGATTGTCTTTATGGACGTTTAGATAAGGAGCAAGAAGCCAACGCTGCACTACAGAGCTGTCTTTCCTCAGCAATTGCTAAGTGTGTTCTGCAGGAAAAAGAAAAGCACCAGTTGGAGAGTGACCTGGATGTCATGTCAGGTGAGCTGGAGAAGGCATATGCTGAGGTTGCTGAGAATTGGCGCCACGCTTCTAAAAGTAACGAATTCCTGGAAATCTCTATGAAGGAAATTGACAGGCTTAATACAGAGCTTAAAGTCTCCCATGAGGATATTTGCTACTTCAAAAAAGAGATGGAAGTCGATCGGGAGGAGAGATGCTACTTGACAACAGAGATACGTTCTATGAGAGAAATCTTCGAAGGGTTAAATATCAGTTTTGAAACTGTAACCCAAGAGTGCAAGAATCTCTATGTCCAAGTCAGTGAAGGAGATAAGAAACTCCATGAATTAGGAGAGGAGAAGAAACAGTTGGCCCAGGAAAATTTAGACGTGCAGACAGCACTGCAGAATGCAGCGAGAGTGCTGCAAGAAAAACGTGTCTCCCTGGAGCGGCGCACACAAGCAGAAAATATACTGCAGAGTCAGCTGCGAGAACTGCGTACACATCTGCAGGACACCAAGGAGAAATGGGTGAATGCTGAAGAAAAGCAGCGAGTTCTGCAGGAAGAAAGTTTCCAGACTGCCTACAAAATAAGAATGCTGCAAGATTATTTGAGTACCCAGTGTGTCCCCAAAGAGCAGCATGAGGAGCTGAAGGCCACACTGAGCATAACCAGAGCCTCGCTGGAGGAAGAGCTAAAGCTAGCAGCTGAACACACATCTCAGCAGCTCACAGCGCTGCAGGCGCAGATCGCTGAGCTCAAGACACAGCTTGCCAAAAAGGAGGAGAGAGAGAAGGTGTCCGTCTGTCAAGTGGCTGGCCTGACACAGCGCTATGAGGTCAAAATGGCCGATGCCTGCAAATTATTGGACCACACAGCCCGTGATAAGATCCGGCTGCAGCTGGAGCTGGACAATGCCCGGGAGGAGTACCGGCAGCTGCAGATCAGAAATGATGAAGATGAAACATATTTAAGCTTTACTCTGAGTCAGCTGGGAGATATGGAGTCGCGACTCAACTCCAAAGAAGCCGAACTGACAACTGCATTGAGTGGGAAAAGAAGTGCAGAAGGACAGCTTCAAGAGCTGAAAAATCAAATAGATGGTCTTAATGAGAATTTAGGTGATACCACGAAACATCAGTCACAAAAAGAGACCACGGAAAGTGAATATGTCCCCTCTGCCGCATGTGAAGAGCCTGATGTATCTGTTCCCGATGCCCCTGCTACAGTATGACGTTAGACGGATCCCTGGTGAAGTTCCTTGCTATGCCAAATATTCTTGATGCTGATGCCAACGCTCTTGTGATGAGGATAAATGCACCTCTCACAGATTTCCCATCAGCACTTGACGTACACATTAAGTTGGCGTTCCATCAAGATTTCCCTGAAGAGCCTGGAGGGTTGTCCGGAGTTGTTGCTGATCCCTATGTTCCTGCAAAACATGGAGTGTTGTCCGAAGGCCATCGTGAGTCGGCCTTCCATCAGGGACACCTTGCTAAACCTGGAGGGTTGTCAGGAGGATCTACTGGCTCCTCTGCTCCTGCTGTGAAGACAAGCGCACGTTCTTCCGCTTATCTACGAAAATCTGATGCGTCCTCTGCTGAGCCTGTGACCTACTCTGTAAAGTCAAGCTTACTGCTCACAGATTCTCTAGCGTTTGGGTTGATGCATTCTGACATTCAACTGTTCCGAGAGAGAATTGAATTCCTCTGTCGGCTTTCTGATGGACTTTTTCAGTCTGTACCTGTGGAGTACTCTCTGCCCGCTGACAAACCACCAGAGGTGGGTCACCTTGAGTCCACTTTTCATCAAGGCCTCCGGGAAGAGCCTGGAGGATCGTCCGGAGAACGCTCTTGAGAGGGGGGAGTAATGTCAGGGTCGCCTAGACCTCCTGCCTAGCCATAGCTTCCTTGTCCACTGGGTGTGCTGCTGCCTTCTGTTGGCTCTGGGTTCCTCTGTCTGTCTGTCTTCTTGTTGCTCCTGTCTCTGTCCTTATAGCTTGCTTCCTGTCTGTTGTTTTTGCCTTTGCTTGATGTCAGACTCCTTATGCACATGCTTCTGATTCCAGATTTGTTTCTGTACCTGTACCTGTATTATAGAAGCCTGTTCACAGTAAAAGCCCTTGCTGGTAATCTGGCTTGTCCCTGTTTGTTCCTGTTCTCAGTCCCTACCCCCAGACCTGTCCTGCCCCGCCTGTCCTGTTCCAGTCTCCTCGTTGCCGACCTCTGCTTGTTACCTGACTTCGCTACCTGCCGCCAGCCTCGGACCCCTGCTTGTTACCTGACTTCGCTACCTGCCGCCTGCCTCGGACCTCTGCTTGTTACCTGACTTCGCTACCTGCCACCTGCCTCGGACCCCTGCTTGTGACCCCTGCTTCGCTTCCTGCTGTTCCGGCCACCGAGATCCTACCCGCCACAGGAGTCTACCGTGACACAGAGCATAGAAAATACAACTCATCACATGACAATTATATGACGGGGTACAATGAAATTCACACATGATAACCGAGGCCAGCTGAGCGTCAGCTGCTTGCTGAGACCATTTGTGGGGTGCCCCTAACTGATCAGATGGGGGTACCTCACTTTTGCGTCTTTGAGCCTCCCCTGGGTGAATCTCTTGGAGAGCACACTTTGGGGTAACAGTCACCGGTTCTGTATTACTTCCTCCCCCTGGTCGAAGGAATAGCACAGTGTCTCTTGGCCAGACCTTTACCCGGCCATCTGTAGCATGGATGCAGTAGGCCAGGAGGTCTTGACCTTTCCCATGGTCCACTACATGGTGAATGGAGTGCTCCTTCTTGGGCTCCAAGGAGGCAATTTTCACTAAATCCCTCGCTACACAGTCTTTGTCCCTACATACTGGCGAGGCTTCGACTGGGAAGCGAGCAATGGGCCATGTCTCTTTCGGCAAAGTCTCTGTTTCACCTGGCAGGGGGTAAAGGGTAGGTACCTTACCACTGCGATGATTCACAGTGGCCAACAGGTCCTCGGGGACGCTGTCAGTTCCCACCTCGGCTGTCTTGGGACCTGCCCCCGGCACTTCTGGGGCAGTCCACTTACTCGCTGGAAACTCGGGAGCGTGGGATCCCAGTCCTGGGACCATTTGGGTCGGAGCACATGGGCTCACACTCGGTTCAGTTGTGATGACACACCGATGTCCAGCTACGTTCTTCTGCTCAGCATGAACTTTAGTTGGAGCATTTTTCACGGCCACATCCACAGGAGCCTGTAGGGAGTAAGGAGGTTCCTCACCACTCCGCTGGCTTGCGATGGGTTCCTCTTCCTCTGGAACACTGTCAGGTACCATCTGTGCTTCACTGGACACCACGATGGGACTGACTGTTCTCCTCACTTGGACGATAGGCGATAGGTACTGGTCCACTCGCACCACTGGACAGCTATCTTCTAAGGGAGACACCTCCACCAGGACGCGATGCTGAGTGGAGCCAATCGCCCTGGTGGCCAGACTTAAGGAGCTACCGTGCTCCGCGGTCACCTGGAAGCTCACAACCGACACCCCTGGGGCAGTAAACTCACCCTTGTCGTTGTTAGGTCCTGATCCCAAGCCTAGGACCGATGGTATAATCGTAGTAGGCATCACTGGCCATTGTAGGGCACACGGGCCCACATCAGGGTCCGCTGCAATTGAGGTAGTTGGTTCTTTGTCTGCAGCTTCACTTGAGTGGTCCGCCGGTTGGCGCATCACCACAAGTCACTGACTACTGTCTTCAGTAGTACAGGATGGGGGTAGGGACATCTCCGCAGGGGAACAGCGTCGGGGCGCCTCGCATTCACTGGCGGCAACAGGCATGAAGCGGTCCTGCTCTGGTGGTACCAGTGGTAGCGATCCCCCTTCTCCCTGGGTAGTCACCTTACCCTTCGTTGATTCCATCAGCTGTGGTTCCATCATCTGGGGTTTCGGTTTTGGAACCGGATCTGGAGCCGTCTCTGTCATCGGGGCTTGGTACTCCTCAAGCGTTGGCAGAAAAGGGCTAGACACAAGATGGTTTGCTCCATTCACAAAGAAAATAGCTCCCCAAACAAATTCTTTTCCCAGGAATACACAATCAGGGCCTAAACACCTGAAGCTGGTGATCCGTCAGTGGATACTTCCCGGAATCCTTTAGGCAATGAATAAAAGTCCACATCACCCTTCCTCACTTTATGCAGACACGGGCACAAAAGAAATGGGTGACTTACTTTCCTCGCTCGCTATGCCCCTGGTTGCTGAGGTTGTGGTTTACTGCATCCTGTATCTTTCTTAGGGGGAACAGAATTTGCTACTGGCAGTTCACTATGCTCACTCCCCCTGGTGGAATTTAGAGGAGGGGCGGCACACTCTTTCAAGGGGTGTTTCTGGCTCTGCGCTGAGTCACTCACATCGCAGGGGAGGGGCTCTGATTTTCGTGCCAAACCCGGACAGATTTTTGCAACACGTTTCTGTGCAGGCTGGCAGTCAGCAGCACGAGCGCTCTCCTGACTTGGCGGGAGACGCCATTTTGCTGGGTCCGCGTAGACTAGGGGGTACCCCTCAGACGGGCCCCCGGGCACAAACAGTGCGGACGGTGCCTCTGCCAGGCATATATCCTTAGTGGGGATTGCTACAAAAAGTATGGTTTTCCATGTGGACGTGGGATCTTGTTCTTCATCTAAGACACATGTACACGGCCACCCAGGAATTCTACGCATATAGTACTGGACCCCAACCACGGGTATATTTGCAGGAAGGCCTCCTACCGCCACCACCTCGCCAGGTTCCATATATTGCCTCAAAGCCCAGGCAAGGACCTCGTGTCCGGACTTTACAAACATTGTGGAAAAATTAGGAATTGGACAATTTGGAAAAAAATGGAACAGGGCACCCCAGATCTATCTCAGCTGCGCCTCCAAATGTAACAGGTATTCCCCCACCCAATAGCATATAGAGTGTATGTGAGGGGGAACCTATATTTTACCAGGCTTGGTGCGTTATACCTGTCAGGCCCACAGGAGGTCTGAGCCTCCGCTAGTGAGAGCCTGGGGTGAATCTCTGGAACGTTTCTTGTCAGCGCCTCCACCTATGTGAGATTCTAGGAGTGTAGAGTGGCCCTCACATAGGAACATCCATAAAGTAACCAGCCTACACCAAAGGTTATGGCTAAAAGGGTTTACTATATGGCAAATAACACAACATAACATACTTCAACAGTATGACATTGACAGTGTCCCTCTATAACACTAATAGGCACAACTACCCGGTCACCACGCAGGGCTTTGTACCCCACACATTATATCAATAGTCCCAAATGTCCCACAATACCCCAAGTGAGTGACTGTTGGCAAAGTTGGTGCACTATATGACTGACTGTACCTGCCCAGTGCTCCAGCACCTGAGGCTGCAGATTCTTCACAAAGGATCCGCCGCTCTGCGATCTCCTCTGTGACGTCCTGCAACTCTGCCTGGCGGTGGGTGACTCCACCTTTGGAAAGTCGCTTGCTGCAGAGCCTGTCTGAGCCCAGACGCAGGCCGCGATCACTGAGTGCAACTGGCACCGGTGATATCACATAGAACTGGGTACTATAGAAAGCAACCCCCCTTGCACTGAAAGGGGCCTTCCCTGAAACTGCCAAACTAACTGCTGTGGTTGCACTGCAAGCCACACTGTCTCTTCTTGTCAGAGCCCACAGCACTGCAGCTGTGTCACTGACAAGACTCAGATGAGGGCACGGTCCCTACCTAAGGGGCCTTCCCTATGAACTTACCCACTAACCTAGTGGGGAGTGGGGTCTACCTTGGCCTGGGTTGTCTGGGGCCTAGTACAGCAGAGCACTGCAGCTGTGTACACTACCTTCCCCAATCGCTTCCGGATCCAACTGACAAATCCCTGTCTGCACACAACATTGTTGCAACTTTGCAGCATGAGAAGCTGCCAGCTCTATTGGCTTCAATGCTGCCTGTGACCAGGGTGAAAGTGCAGTCCCCAGAGGCTGCTGCGAATTGTAGTTCTTGGTACAGCTCTTTCCTATGGGGGCCACGTGCGTGATCTTTACTGCGCATGTCTGAAGCTGTAATGGCCGCCGCTACTCTTAACTGAGCATGCGCAACTTCCAAGAGCTCTTGCACACATGTAATGGCCACCTCTTTGCTTGCCAACCTCTGTGCATTGCATGGCACAGGCGCAAACTCCCGCGCCAACCTCAACATGGCCACCGCGATTGCTCTGCTTACGCGCAAGCCTCCGCACATGCGCGAACACATTAAACATGGCGGCGTCCTGCCGCAGCTGCCACCGGGAGCCCCCGGGAACGCGCTCGCCCCCGCAGCAGCACACACGCAAGGGGGAAAGAAACCTGCAGACAGGGGGACCAGAGGGACCCTAGCTACAGGTATATAAGGGATTAAGAGGAAGAGAGCAAAAACAGGAAAAAGGAAAGAAGGATGAAAACCAAAGCAAATGAAGAAAATGATGGGTGTCGGTATCCTTATGATCTAAGAAGGTGACGGAACGGTGTCATGATTCAATCCAATAAGAAGGTGACGGAACGGTGTCATGATTCAATCCAATGTCTATTACCCTCATGGCTATTTTTTTTTTTTAACGACAAATTAATCTGTCCCCAAAATTACAATTATGATTATTAAATATGAATATTTTGCCATATAAGAAATTTACTAGACAAAAACAGTACAGGAGCATTAACCACTAAGTGCAGGCTGGCTACAGCCCAGGAGTGGAGACTGGACACTCACACGTTAATGATTACACTACAAGTTTAGAATGTAGAAATGTTTGAGCTACCGTACTACAGCAGCAACAGCCTAACCAAACCACAACTAAAGTCACTAAGAAGAATATGTGTGCTAGCTCAAGATTGTTATATTATTAAACAAGGTATTCAATAAATCTGATATCAGAGAGTACATTTAGAGGAGTACAAGCTTAAGCAAAAAGATGAACGTTGAAAAAAAGACCTCATTAAGAGTGCGTTCATGAATTACCTTTATTAGTATTCAATATATCAAAAAGTAGCAATTAAGGTCACATTTGTGTAGCCCTGTTTCCCCCTGAACACAGAAAGCTACCTGTGCTGTCTTTTACCTGTTGGCTCCCAGGAGCCTAAGCCTCCGCCACGTAGAGCCTGGGGTGATTTACTTACATATGGTGCAGCACCTACACCTGTGAGGGATCCCAACGGAGTGGTAGGAGCCCCTCACAGGACCCAATCACAATGAACACACACACTTGTAAAATTAAATGAACTTTACTGTACATAGATAACTCTTAACTTTAAATGCGCTATACTCTATTATGACTAAGAGTACAACTGCCCACGCACCATGCAAGGCATATCCCAGTACCCCACCACAGTGTATCCCACACTGTGTCCACAGTACAACCCGTCCCACCCTGTCCTGTGGTCAGGGCTGCCACTATGTGTGTATACTTTGTTGGTGCACTTATTAACGATACCTGCCGGGCGCTCCAGCACTTGGGACCGCAGATATCTTCACAAAGGATCCACCGAACCACGATCTCCTCAGCGACATCGTGGACTCCGCTGCAGCGATTGTCCATTAAGGGTGGTCCCACCCTGATGATGGTCTCTCTCAGACTAGGCCTGGTCCCAGACCTCTTTCAGGTTATTCAGCATCCGCTGTGTCCCTTACTCTCTAACAGCACTAATGGGGCAGGTTCCCTATCGTAGGGCCTGTCTCTCAAGCAGCCACAAGCTCAAGCAATGTCTCAGGGCCTATCTGGGTCATAGGGTGGTTTCTGGCCTAGTGCACAGGCTACTTGCCTCTATGCACCTCCTTCCCCTATCCTCTCCTGGCTCAAACTGACACTTGTGCTCTCTGTCTAATCACTATATCCTGCCAGCAGGGAAATCTTAGAGCCTTATTGGCTATCTGACTGCATGTGATACCTCCGAGGCTCATGGGATAAGTAGTGCCAGCTCAGAGCCTTAATCGGATTGGCCCCACTTCGCGTGCTTGGTCCTGCGCATGCGCGACATTTCTCCATGGCCGCCGTAACTCTTGGCACTACTGCACATGCGTGGCTAGGTGTAAAATGGTGGCACTCTGCTATAGGAGCCGCCAGCGACGCGATCGCCCCACCGGTACTTCCCGCTTCAACTGGCACCCGAACAGGGACATTGGCAAAAGTAATTCTATATAAAACTGCACATAATAAAATCACTGGTACTGTGTCAGTTGACTCCCAATCTAATAATCAGAACAACAGGTACAGGTGATCAGTTTCTGGGAGAAGTCAAATGCAAGTGGAGACAGGATCAAAATCACAATACTACAGATGATAATATGAGAAGAGGACGGAGGATCACAGGAGTGGAGTGGAGTCTTCACTGACTTTCAGTTTCTGCCGCTGCTACAGCACAGCTCCTGCCCAGTCATGCTGCTCTGCTCCCGCAGTTCTCAGTGTTCTTCTCCCACCACTGCATGACAACCTCCTCCTCTCCCACCACGGCCCATGGTCCTCCTCCTCTGCTGCCCTGCTCTTCTTAACTTATTGGCTCTTTCCCTCAGTGAAATTGGGAGGCTAAGGCAGTTCAGAAAAGGCGCAGCCAAGGCTTGGCGCCAACAGCAACAGACCTGCAAAACTTATTACCCTGAGGAAGCTCGAAAGAGTGAAAGGCATGGGGTGGAGCAACACAGAAGTTTGAAGGACTTCAAAGGTGTTGGTGGACTTTCTGGAAGTACTCTCAGCTGAGAATTGGTTCTTCTGCCCCCGGGTGTTAACATCTTCCGCTGGGAACGGCGATACAGCAGGAACATCGGTGGGAGAGGAAGTGCAGCGCCTATTCCAGAATCTGACCCTGGGTGGTCTCAATGCCTGCATTTTAACTCTGCTTGTGAGTGTATTACTGTATTCATTTTTAATTTATAAAGAAATCTGCACCATCAGTGTTTCCCAATTTCTTTTCTATGTGGGACTTCCCTCCCCTCGCCCCCTACTTTCCCTTCTCTCCATCTCCTCATTCTGCCTTGATGGATAAACAACGAGGGTCTGGATGGTCTTTAGAGTTGGTCACTTTGGATAACCACATCGCTTGAATCCCTCACGGACCATGTGAGTGGGTTATTCATCTATTACACAGTCGCCTTTATTATTTTTACTGTTTTGCACTATTTTTGTATTCTTTCTTTTTTTCACATATACCTGGATCTATTTGCGCTCTGGAATCTTTTGTCACCATTCTCTTATGGACTTGGATTGAGTCCTTTTCAGACAGCACTACTTCCAGGGATTGTATATCACATTTTTTTTTTCACATACTGTACATGATTTATACAATTTTCACTATTTATAAGTGATATTTGCTCTTGGTTCTCATTGGTTGTGTCATGAAAAACTTATGCACAAAACTTGCACGTTTTAATCCCGATTTTGACGGGAATTGTCCGCGGCATTCACAGTCTTTTGCAACAGCACACATAAACTGCAGAATCAAGCCCACAGTCCAGCTACAAAACCAGAGCATTTCCACAGACGGGAAATACACACAGTCCATACTTTAAATGTTGCAAAAACATTGGGGATGCTCCTGAAATTCCAAACATGAGCATATAGGCGAAAATAGTAAAGGACTACAGTGCGCGCTGTCCCATAAATCCTTATCTTTTCAAAACTAATGTGGTTGTCTCTTTGCTGCTCCTATTCTCCTGTGATCAGCGGGGTCAATCCAAACATACAAAAACAAAAAAGGGGGGTGGTGAGGTCATCACGCAGCTATGTAAAACTGTGACGACAGATACCGTAAGCTGCCATCCACAGACCCCACGAGGACGCTGACTCAAAGTAGCACCCGGCGTTTCTAACCATCTGCGAGCAGGACTGCTTTTTCCTTTTGTGATCAATGACTTTGAGATCGCGGGGTCCTGGACTCTCAGGGCCTGACCCTCTGCAGAAGTGTCATCATTGATAAGTGGATGATCGGATCATAATGATCCACCTCATTTTATTGTAAGTGTTATATGTTCATTTTTGTATGTACATTTTATTGAGCTTATACTAATTGTGCTTTTGTTGTTTCTCTTGTGCCCTTTTTTGTTTTTTTATAGGCAAAAATACTTTACGTATCTCCTCGAACCCGACGTTGGGCACCAAAATGTTACACCTCTATAATCCCCTCCCCTCGGAATGAAGGTGTAGCAGGGACTTACAGTATCACTGTTTGAGAGAAACTGCCTCTAAATCCAGCAGTGTGCTGCATTATTGCATACAGGCAATCAACCAGACACCACCTGGCTGATTAGGACTCTTAGAAAAAGCCTGATGTGAGAAACAGGAGAGCGACTTTTAGCTCACATTTGGGCTGACATAAGGAGAAAGAGGACTGCAGAGATTTCCTTAGCCCACAACTGGGCTGACCTGAGGAAAATAGGATGTATTGATGCACACAAAAGGACTGTATGCTGACAGCAAGACAAGGGGAGAAGACCATTCTATACCTGAACACAGAGAGTGCCATAGCATACAAGGATGTTGACCCAGGAGAACAGAGAGGTCTTCCCCTACAGCTACAACAACAGAAACAGATAAGAGACTTTCTTGCTTGACAGTTGTATGTGTGTATGTGTGTATGTGTGTGTATATATATACAGTTAGGTCCGGAAATAATTGGACACTGACACAATTTTCATAATTTTGGCTCTGTACGCCACCACAATGGATTTGAAATGAAATAACTGAGATGCAATAGAAGTGCAGACTTTCAGCTTTAATTCAAGGGGTTGAACAAAAATATCGTATGAAACTTTCAGGAATTGCAACCATTTTCATACTCAGTCCCCTTATTTCAGGGGCTCAAATGTAATTGGACACATTAAGACAATCATAAATAAAATGTTAATTTGTAATACTTTGTCGAGAATCCTTTGCAGACAATGACTGCTTGAAGTCTGGAATGCATGGACATCGCCAACACTGGGTTTTCCTGCTTTGTGATGCTCTGCCAGGCCTTCACTGCAGCTGTCTTCAGTTGTTGATTGTTCGTGGATCTTTCTGCCTTAAGTTTTGTCTTCAGCAAGTGAAATGCATGCTCGATCGGGTTGAGATCAGGTGATTGACTCGGCCATTGCAGAATATTCCACTTCTTTGCCTTAAAAAACTCCTGGGTTGCTTTCGCAGTATGTTTTGTGTCATTGTCCATCTGTAAAGTGAAGCGCCGTCCAATCAACTTTGCTGAATTTGGCTGAATACGAGCAGACAATATATCCCTATACACTTCAGAATTCATCCGGCTGCTTCTGTCTTCTGTCACATCATCAATAAACACTAGTGACCCAGTGCCATTGTAAGCCATGCATGCCCATGCCATCACACTGCCTCCACTGTGTTTTACAGATGATGTGGTATGCTTCAGATCATGAGCTGTTCCAAGCCTTCTCCATACTTTTTTCTTCCCATCATTCTGGTACAGGTTGATCTTAGTTTCATCTGTCCAAATAATGCTGTTCCAGAATTGGGCTGGCTTTTTTTAGATATTGTTTGGCAAAGTCTAATCTGGCCTTATGAATGGTTTGCACCTTGTGGTGAACCCTCTGTATTTTCTCTCGTGAAGTCTTCTCTTTATGGCAGACTTGGATAATGATATGCCGACCTCCTGGAGAGTGTTCTTCACTTGGCTGGATGTTTTGAATGGGGTTTTTCTTTACCATGGAAAGGATCCTAAGATCATCCACCACTGTTGTCTTCCGTGGGCATCTAGGCATTTTTGTGTTGCAAAGCTCACCAGTGCGTTCTTTTTTTCTCAGAATGTACCAAACTGTTGATTTGGCCACTCCTAATGTTCCTGCTATCTCTCGGAGGGATTTTTTTTTTTTTTTTGCAACCTAAGGATGCCCTGTTTCACTTGCATTAAGAGCTCCTTTGACCGCATGTTGTGGGTTCACAGCAACAGCTTCCAAATGCAAATGCCACACCTGGAATCAACTCCAGACCTTTTACCTACTTTATTGATGATGAAATAACAAAGGAATAGCCCACACATGACCATGAGTCCATTTGAATCAATTGTCCAATTCATTTTGGTCCCTTGAAAATGAGGGGGCTACATATTAAGAGATGTAATTCCTAAAGCCTTCCTCCAATTTGGATGTGAATACCCTCAAATTAAAGCTGATAGACTGCACTTTAAGCCCATATTCATTATTTAACTGTAACTTGAATTTATTTTGGTACACAGCCGAAAAAACAAAACTTGTATCAGTGTCCAATTATTTCTGGACCTAACTGTGTATATATATATATATATATATATATATATAGCAGTTTGAAAGAACCACAAGCACTCCGTCTGAATCAACAAAATACTGGGTGTAAATCCTATAAAATAATGTAGGCAATACGATACCGCATTAAGATGAAATATCAGAGGCAGCACTCCAAATGGTAATCAAAATATTGTATTGAATCAACAAGACATAATTCCAACGTTTCGGTCCACAAACGGGACCTTTATCAAGGTGATGTGATTTACAGAGTGAGAACGAACACACATATATACCTAAAAACCCATTAAATGTACAGGTGCAAGAAATAATATACTTAATCACTACTCCCATCCATGTTGTTTAACCCCTTGTGTACCTGTCAGCAACTAGGCTGTTGCTGTAGCTCTAGATTACCTGCGTGTATCTGACACGCATCTATGGTTAATGGAACGCAAGGAAATCTCCATTAGAAACCAACTGCGCATGCGCGAGGTTTCAAAATCTAAAAGTGCATAAAACAGCCATTATTTTGCTATTTCAATGATAGCTCACTTAGGAAATACATCTAGGTATGATAAGGAACCCTCACATAAATATTGCAGCTATCCAAAAGCATCAGGTAAGCGAGAAATAACGAGGCTGCCAAAGCAGGACCAACTGCGCATGCGCGAACCGCCGAGGGGTGAAAAATAAATAAATAACTAAAGAGTCTGTTACTTAAAGGGACACGCATATCCTGCAGCAAACTGCGCATGCGCGACCATTAGATTAATGCCAACAGTCATAATGACTGCCACGAACTATAGAAACAGCACTCATAGGTGATGTAAACATATTTGTACCACCAAAATTCATCAAACCCCTGATAAGCAACATGAGGGAACTCATGGATCTAAACATACAGCACCTGAACAAAAACACCTAAAGTGATAGTAAAAAACATCATAAAATGTGAACATACATGATGATCTATACTGGCAAGATATATAAAAAATAAATAAATGAAGTACACAAATCATTACTGCAACATGCTTTGACAATAGATGTGGTTAATGTAAAACCATATAAATCTCTGATGGAGATTTAAGTATCATAAAGTAATCTTTTGCCATGTCAGGCCAATAATCTATCTATTAATGATTGCCTACACATACCCAAAAAGAAGGGGGAGGTAGCTCATGACTATGCCTAAATCAACCTTTATCAGATAATAATTTGGCACGAGCTTACTGGCTATCAATACAGCCAAATGTGAAGCATAAAAGTACATCATAGGTCTAACCGTTAGTCTTAATTCATGAAAATGGTATATAATCCAAAAATAGACACAGACTTCAGTATGTTTGCCACTATTGATCAAAGGAACTGTAGTATAAATACAAGGAGCATATGTCAAAAATAACGGCAAAATATATAAACCATCAACAGATAAGGTGCTGCCAAAACATGCTGAGATATAGTATGCACATTGTTGATCCTGTAACGGGTAAGACGATAGTGCATAATATGCACATAAACAGTCAGAATAGCAAATGCTGAAGTGTCCTGTAGACTCCAATCCTGGGGACGAAAAGTCACCTTATGCAGATGAGTCACTACCTTGACAAATCGGTTATAAGAAGCAACTTAGTTGGAACTCCTCGTTTAACCCTCGAGGGCTCAATGTGTCCAAATTGTAAATGGTTCTTGCTTCAAGTTGCAATAATGCTCTGTTCCGGTCTCCTCCTCTGGGAGATGCCTTGACCTGTGCAATTGGCATGCAACGAAGGGTCGCAAGGCTATGCTTCATTTCTTTGAAGTGACGAGCCACCGGTTGCTGGGTTAAATCCTCCTTGTCGTCAGCATCTGATAAAGCCTTCCTGATGGCAGATCGATGTAGGCTCAGCCGTTCCTTCAGCATGCGGATCGTCTTGCCTATGTAGTATAGGCCACATGGGCACCTGATGAAATACACCACATACTTAGAGTCACAGTTCAAAAATTCTTTGATTTTAATGCGATGTCCACGATGGGGGTGTGGATAGGATTTTCCAAGCACCATGTATTGGCAATTTACACAACCCCGACATTTAAACACACCCACAGGTTTATTCAGCCAGGATGAGTTTTTCACATATTTAGAACTTGGATCAGCTTGAGTAAGGAGATCTCCCAAGTTGCGACCTCTCCGATAACAAAGCGAGGCGGATCTTTAAAGGATTGTCCAATTTGTTTATCCTTAGCTAGAATAAGGGTGTGCTGCAAAATGCTCTGTTTAATAAAGCCAGATGCTGTCGTGTATGTGCTCTTGATGTTAAAGCGGTTTTCGCATACCTGTTTTTGTTGTGGTTTCAATAAAGTGGATCTTTGTATATTCTTTGCTTTTTGTAGTGCCAAAGTCACATCATCATTGCTGTATCCACGTTCCAGAAAAGAGTCTTTCATATCATCTAGAGCTATCTCAAGTCTAGAGGGATCGCTTGTTATTCTTATGATGAAAAAAGGCTTACCCTTTTCACAGTTCTTAAGGGTCATAAGAATAACAAGCGATCCCCCTAGACTTGAGATAGCTCTAGATGAGGGTTAAACGAGGAGTTCCAACTAAGTTGCTTCTTATAACCGATTTGTCAAGGTATTGACTCATCTGCATTAGGTGACTTTTCGTCCCCAGGATTGGAGTCTACAGGACACTTCAGCATTTGCTATTCTGACTGTTTATGTGCATATTATGCATTATCGTCTTACCCGTTACAGGATCAACAATGTGCATACTATATCTCAGCATGTTTTGGCAGCACCTTATCTGTTGATGGTTTATATATTTTGCCGTTATTTTTGACATATGCTCCTTGTATTTATACTACAGTTCCTTTGATCAATAGTGGCAAACATACTGAAGTCTGTGTCTATTTTTGGATTATATACCATTTTCATGAATTAAGACTAACGGTTAGACCTATGATGTACTTTTATGCTTCACATTTGGCTGTATTGATAGCCAGTAAGCTTGTGCCAAATTATTATCTGATAAAGGTTGATTTAGGCATAGTCATGAGCTACCTCCCCCTTCTTTTTGGGTATGTGTAGGCAATCATTAATAGATAGATTATGGGCCTGACATGGCAAAAGATTACTTTATGATACTTAAATCTCCATCAGAGATTTATATGGTTTTACATTAACCACATCTATTGTCAAAGCATGTTGCAGTAATGATTTGTGTACTTCATTTATTTTGTATATATCTTGCCAGTATAGATCATCATGTATGTTCACATTTTATGATGTTTTTTACTATCACTTTAGGTGTTTTTGTTCAGGTGCTGTATGTTTAGATCCATGAGTTCCCTCGTGTTGCTTATCAAGGGTTTGATGAATTTTGGTGGTACAAATATGTTTACATCACCTATGAGTGCTGTTTCTATAGTTCGTGGCAGTCATTATGACTGTTGGCATTAATCTAATGGTCGCGCATGCGCAGTTTGCTGCAGGATATGCGTGTCCCTTTAAGTAACAGACTCTTTAGTTATTTATTTATTTTTCACCCCTCGGCGGTTCGCGCATGCGCAGTTGGTCCCGCTTTGGCAGCCTCGTTATTTCTCGCTTACCTGATGCTTTTGGATAACTGCAATATTTATGTGAGGGTTCCTTATCATACCTAGATGTATTTCCTAAGTGAGCTATCATTGAAATAGCAAAATAATGGCTGTTTTATGCACTTTTAGATTTTGAAACCTCGCGCATGAGTAGTTGGTTTCTAATGGAGATTTCCTTGCGTTCCATTAACCATAGATGCGTGTCAGATACACGCAGGTAATCTAGAGCTACAGCAACAGCCTAGTTGCTGACAGGTACACAAGGGGTTAAACAACATGGATGGGAGTAGTGATTAAGTATATTATTTCTTGCACCTGTACATTTAATGGGTTTTTAGGAATATATGTGTGTTCGTTCTCACTCTGTAAATCACATCACCTTGATAAAGGTCCCGTTTGTGGACCGAAACGTTGGAATTATGTCTTGTTGATTCAATACAATATTTTGATTACCATTTGGAGTGCTGCCTCTGATATTTCATCTTGATGCGGTATCGTATTGCCTATATATATATATATATATATATATATATATATATATATATATATATTGTGACATAGTCCAAAGATGTTAGGCAGCTTTCTGCCCCGTTTTAGAGCAGAAAGTGCAGGAATAGTTAAAAATGATCCGTTCCACAGCTTCACATTAACTCAGGCAGCTGGATGGATAATCCAGACCACAGATTACAATGGCTCTAGTTCTCCCTCACCTGCTCTTCTAATCACATGCACAGGTATTTAGAGCAGAGAGGTTTTGCATTTCACTCTCTCTCCTTAGAGCCTGGAGGCTGGGGGTATCGCTGCTCCCCTGTTTCCAGTTTCGGGGTTGACGGCCCCTCCAAGTATCACAGTACCAGAGGATTTGCCTGGACACGGGACCGAGTTCCCACCACGAACAGATAAGACCAAACAAATGTTTACTGCTGTTGCTAAAAGACTGTGCTGTATCAAAGTGACCCTAAATGAGAGGGCATTGTTTTAAGTTGGGGAACCAGGTTAGTTGGCCAGCAGCTGTTAGAGAGACTGATTCTATGTGTAGTTAGATCCCTGAAAGGGATAGGATTTTGTTTATATAATTTGGTTTCTTTTTACTTGAAATAACAGTGTGGGAAATACTGTAACAATGAAATGAGTGAACTGCTGAATGAAAGTATCTGAGTACCTCTAACCTACACATGTTAAAGCTGCAGTACCTTACTTGGATGAAAATAAAGCAGGCAGAAGCCTGAGTTAAGCAGCATAATACTTTGCATGATCCTGTTTGTTGTATAATTAACCCTAGAAGACTGTGTCGGGAAGAACCCAGACAGACGTCAGCGCTACAAAAGAGGGGCGTTTGTCACATATGGTGGAGAATGCGGGTCGACACTAAAAAGTCTGTGGGTTTGCAAATAAATGCGGGGGTTTAAAATGGCCGCCCAGCTGAACTAAAGTACAGATGCTATGAGTGAAGTCTGTCCCACTGTGTATATCAGTTGTGCTTCTAGCATACACAGAGAATGTGCGAAGTGTGGATGCAATAGCACTTGAACCCAAACAGAAAACCAAAATGTTTTGCTGAAGAAAAAAAAAAAAAAAAAATTGCATCTTGCCAGTGCTGTTTGTAAAGCTAATGCCTCTTGCTGAAGTGAGTGAATTTGCAGCTAGCAAGTGCTGTATGCAAGTTGCTGAAGTGAGTGAAATTGCAGCTAGCAGATTGTCCCTGCCGGGTTTCTAAAATGGCCGACGTGAAATGTTTGTTTTATAATGTACATAATCATGAAAAGCAGTGTCCCTTCAGGCCATACGATGATGATGATGATGATGATGGCGACTCGTATGTGGCTCCTGGAGGAGAGCCGTACCCACAGATGAATTTAGTATGCTGGGCCTGTCATAAAGTAGGTCACATGGAAGATGTGTGCCCCAAAATTTTCAAAGACAAACAGCTGCAAAAACAAGCAACGCCCTATGAGTGCAAGCAAGATGTGGAAGCTGATACCAGTGAGCTTGTGCCCAGTACCACTGATATCTCTGGAGCTAATAAAGCAAAAAGAAAGAAGAAAAAGAAAACTGTTCCTCAAGTCACAGGGGAAGTGACCGAGCCACTTGAACCTGCGCTGTCAGGACATGCGTCAGAAAGGCGCCAAGATGTGCTGCATACCGGAGTGACCTGCAGAATTGTCACGGGAACAGTGGCAAAGGAAAAGGAGGAGCAAAGGGAAGCTGAATCCTTGAACCAGGATAAAGAGGCTTTGGTTTCTGCACTCCAAGCTGCCTGCCATGATTATGAAGTCCTGCGGCAGGGATTGATGAAGGAGCGAGAATGTTGGAAGAAGGAGAAAGAATCTAACAATAAGGTGCGAGAATGTTGGAACAAGGAGCGAGAAGCGAACGCCGAGTTACAGAGGTGTATACTCCCAGCTTTACAAGAGCACGAGGCTTTGAAGAAAACAGAGTCTCTCTTACGGAGTGAGCTGGAAGAGGTGACGACTAGTCTGGAAAAGGCCAACACCGTAATTGCCACCATGGATGAAAAACAGATTAAGTCTGACAAATTGATTGCTATCCTAAAACAGAAATACGGGAAGGCTCTACAAGAGGTTCATGCGCTCAGCACAGAGGTGCAACACTTACGCCTGGAGGGCCACGGTCTGAACACAGAGCTGGGAATGTTGAAGCAAACCCATGAGAATGCCCTAAGTGAGTTAGAGACTGTAAAGCAAGAAAATGAGACTCTGAAATTGGAAAATTCAGATTTGACTGACCAAGCAGAAAAAGTAAAGAAACAGTTGACTCAGGAAAAATTAGAAGTGCAGGAAGCACTGATGCACACTCAGAGCCAGCACCAGGAAGAAATGGACGCTCTGAGAACAGAATTGCGACATGTATGCACAAAACAGAATTCTCTCGTGGAGGAACTTAACATTTTGAAAAAGGAGAAAAGCATTAGAATAATTCAGAAGCACTGCAAAGCTCTTGTCCAAGGAAGAAGGGAAAGAGAAAATTATCGGCGTAAACGCGCCGCAACTATCATCCTACAGGCTGCCTACAGAGGGATGAAAATTCGTCGGTTCAATCACCGGAATAAAGCAGCCTGTGTTCTTCAATCATTCTACCGTGCCCGCATGGTACGAAACAGGTTCCTCATTATGAAAGGAGCAACTATAAAAATCCAGTCTCTGACTAGGATGACACAGAACAGGATTCGCTATCAAACCCTGAGAAATGCGTCACTGGTTATCCAGCGGTACTTCCGCCTGAATAAATGTAGACCTCAGGAAAGAGAGGTCCAAGACTACATGCCTGCCGGCTGCAAAGGTAAAATACCACAGGGTACAGCCGGAGTTAGTGAGAGCCCCATCAAGGTGAAGGTGCTCCAGGTAATCAGTGCTTCATCTTCTAAGTACCATAAAGGTTCAAAGGTCGCAAATCAAAAGCGACGAAGGTCAACGCTGGCCTTGAATTTTTCCGGATCTCGCCACTCTGGGCCACAATATAAAGACAAAGACTATCCGGCCCCAGAGTTCCGTCAGAAGCTAAAGAAACAGTCCAGTCATTTGCAGTTTGCAGCGGCCTATGAAATAAAGTCAGGAAATGTAATGGACTGGAAGTCAAAGAAAAAAAAATGTGTTTGGGGAATTGACCGATATTTTTTTTGTTATTACACGTGTGGACTATGTCACGGACACTTAACTATGCAAATAAGCTATTGTAGTTAAGGTATATTAGGCCTCTAGAATAAGCATTTTGTCAATGTTACAGTGTTATATTGGTTCTCTGTGTTGAAAATGTAGCTAAACTACAAATTAATATACAGGGTTGATGGCCCTTTCGGTTGATATTCTACAGTAGAAAAACCCAGGGAGATAATAGAAATTGTTTGGTTTTGTGAATATATTTAGCATATCCTGGGTTGTAAGAATGTGTGCTAGACACTTATTTTTCAAAATAGTTCCCTAATAGAGAGCAACAAAATATGTTTGCCAAGTATAGTCTCTTATGACGAAACCTATTGTCCATAATTGCCATGGAAAAAGTTCATATTCGTATCATGTGAATACTTAATGTTGTACTGAGGAGTTAGCTCAAGTATTTCAGGTAGGACGCTCACCCCAGTGAGGTCCATGGCCGCTCACCCCAGTAGGTGTGAGCTGGGGAGGGGGATATGTGACATAGTCCAAAGATGTTAGGCAGCTTTCTGCCCCGTTTTAGAGCAGAAAGTGCAGGAATAGTTAAAAATGATCCGTTCCACAGCTTCACATTAACTCAGGCAGCTGGATGGAAAATCCAGACCACAGATTACAATGGCTCTAGTTCTCCCTCACCTGCTCTTCTAATCACATGCACAGGTATTTAGAGCAGAGAGGTTTTGCATTTCACTCTCTCTCCTTAGAGCCTGGAGGCTGGGGGTATCGCTGCTCCCCTGTTTCCAGTTTCGGGGTTGACGGCCCCTCCAAGTATCACAGTACCAGAGGATTTGCCTGGACACGGGACCGAGTTCCCACCACGAACAGATAAGACCAAACAAATGTTTACTGCTGTTGCTAAAAGACTGTGCTGTATCTAAGTGACCCTAAATGAGAGGGCATTGTTTTAAGCTGGGGAACCAGGTTAGTTGGCCAGCAGCTGTTAGAGAGACTGATTCTATGTGTAGTTAGATCCCTGAAAGGGATAGGATTTTGTTTATATAATTTGGTTTCTTTTTACTTGAAATAACAGTGTGGGAAATACTGTAACAATGAAATGAGTGAACTGCTGAATGAAAGTATCTGAGTACCTCTAACCTACACATGTTAAAGCTGCAGTACCTTACTTGGATGAAAATAAAGCAGGCAGAAGCCTGAGTTAAGCAGCATAATACTTTGCATGATCCTGTTTGTTGTATAATTAACCCTAGAAGACTGTGTCGGGAAGAACCCAGACAGACGTCAGCGCTACAAAAGAGGGGCGTTTGTCACAATATATATATATATATGTATATATATATATATATATATATATATATATATCAAAAACAAGGAACAAAGAGTAGCGCTATAAGTGTAATAAGTAAGTTCTAATGTGATGGTGAATAGGGCTAAATTATATAATATTACTAAATAAAAATTAAAGCAATAAGAAAATTAGAATAATAAACCCATATAACGTGAATATGGCCCTTTATTTCAATTTAATGTTGCCATGGCAGCTCTCTCTAATTCGGGCTGGTGACCGTCTCACAATACAGCTTTGTGGTCACCATGGCAACATTGCGTCATGACGAGCCACGCATGATGACGTCATCGCATCATATCCTGGTTTCTTTACGTCTATTTCTCTGCACACCACCTGACTTTGTAGACCAATTAGGCCAGTTGTTATGCTTTCCCAGCAACTAGGAACGAGGATGCAGCACCTTAATGAGTGCACGTCTATCTGCCACAGCTGGTTCGTATTGTAATTTACTTTGGCGCCAATTTACTTTGCTCAATACCGCTACAATTTAATGTTGCCATGGTAGCTCTCTGCAATTCGGGCTCGTGCCCGTTTCATATTACAGCTTCGTGGTCACCATGGCAACATTGCGTCATGACGAACCACGCATGATGACGTCATCACGTCATACTCTGGTCTCTCTACGGCTGTTCCTCTGAACACCACCTGACTTTGTAGACCAATGAGGTCAGTTGTTATGCTTCCCCAGTAACCAGGATGTAGCATCCCAACGAGTGCACGTCTATCTGCTACAGCTGGTTCGTATTGTAATTTATTTTTGGTGCCAATTTACTCTGTTTAATACCCTATAAATGCTTGCTCATTCCTCCCCTCACCACTCCCCGAATAAGACGTTTTCTAGTCGAAAAACGCATTGGAGTGGGAGTCTGCTGAGGGGGGCCCGTACTTTCCTTCACCTGACATGAGGCTCTGACCTATCCTTCTGCCCGTGATATCCCTACACTGAGTGGTGATGTATACCCCACATTGCTACTTGTATTCTCCTTGTATCCACTCTATGCAACTAATCACAACGATTGTATGGTGATTTCTCTAATGTGGATATACCTATTTATAGTGTGGGTTTTCATTCTACAGGTGTGCTTTTACAGAGCCTCCTGTGTCCTTTGCATGTCAGTATTGGTTCTATGTTTAGACCCTTGCCTCCAGGTTCACATTGTTTGGTAGAGCTGAGCCCCCCTCATCTTTTAAACTTTATCCCCTGTTTTAACTCACCTTAATACAATTCTTTGTTTATACTTTAAGGTATGTCCGTGTGCTTTCTATAAGGTTGCTTTTCTTGTTGTTTCCATATATATATATATATATATCTTCTAATATATGTGTTCCTCTCTTATCAGTGCATAGATAATGAATGGCAGTATTATCTGTTCCTGTCTTTGACGAGATGATCTGATGATGCTTACAAAGACTTTATATACATTGGCATACGAGTCAATACAACTCTTGCTTCACAGCTGATCCAACAAATGGGACTCTGTATATCAACACTGTCAATGTTTATCTCTTTGTATGCCTAAAAATGCTTTGTATGCAATATATCCTCTTTTGACTGTTAGTTTTGTAATAATGATGTCATCTGTGACAGTGTAAACGGGACTTATGAATTGAGGGGTTGTGAATACATATACATATGAACTCTTATTTCAATATAGCAATCAAAGTTTTCTGCTCTCTCACCTTTCTTTGTGTGCCTTTTGTATAAACTACTGGTGATTATGAAAACGGGTATAAACTGTTAGAGTTGATGCGCATGCGCACCGCAACAGCCATATAGACTGAGTTCATGCTTGGTCTAATGATATTATTACCTGCCCTGTTGCGTGTGACGCTAGCAATCTCTGCCTGAGACCCTAATTAGATGGGGATTTTTGGAGCAAAGCTGTAGCTAATTATTCCTACTCCTATATATACTAGAATGCCTTCACTTTAGTTTTATCACTCCGGGAAGAAGCCCACCGACGGGTGAAACGCGTTGAGTGTAAACTGAAGACAGCCTCTATATGATTTTTCCTGTTGTGACTTTATCACTGAACTAATGCAGCAAAATGGATTTCCCTATTCTATTCTGAGCTACCGATGCAACACTGCCGACGTCTTTATCATGGACTGATGCCTCCTGCTACTGAGCTACAGCTGAGTATTATCTCTCCCCGCTGTTCTGGCATCATTTGTCCTTGCAGTGATACACACTATTGTGTGCTTTAATGTTTTGCTTCTGTTTGCTCACATGTTGATCATAGTTATTATGTGTCAATTCTTTGCTGCATCAGTAATCAGTGTTTAAATCCCCCTTTTTTTGGGTAATACTGTTCAGGGTGTGAGATTTACTTTTTATCTCCCCTGTATGTTTTCCTCTCCCCATTTTTTCCTTTCCATAGTTGCTTTTTGATTATATATTTATTCCAATGCTGTGATTTGTATTTTACAACTTGGAGTCAGGCATTTATATTAGTGGGTAATATATATGTATATATATGTATTTTTCTTTAACTTTTGTTTCATTTAGTGGTATCATTGGATAGTATATATATAGATACATATTTATTATTATTTAGATACACTTTAGTTTTTTGTTTGGTATACAGTATTCCTTGATATATAGTCACTTTTCACAGATATAATTTTGGCTGTCTTCAGTATGTCTATGTTTTTAAGTTAGTGTGTCTTGCTGTATTTACAAATAAAAACTTGTTCATTTTCAATTCCGGCAAGGCATTTGATTCCTTTGAGCTATATCTTTCTTTTTTATTTTTTGTTGGTGTAATTTAGAGTGCTAGTAAGGGGATTGTCTTTGTCTTTTTTGTGTGTTTGATATTTATACTTATCCCCTAGCACCATTAGGCTCTTTACTTTATATTTAAACTGACTTGTTTTTGGATTAATATATTTTTACCAAATTAATTAGTCAGTATTATTTAGGGTCTGAGTTAACCACATATATTTGTGTTGAGCAACACACCTTTTTGTGTGTTCTATATATATATATATATATATATAGAAAAGAAACACACAGCGCAAATCTAAACAGTTTGTTCCTGTGGAATATAAAATTTACACCACTTGTAGAGCCAATATTTTTAAATGAGGTACATACCCTGGTGTACACCTATCCCTACACACTGCAGCCAAATTAGGTCTGCGGCTCCACAGTCGCCGCCTTGAAGATATGTAGAAGATTGACCTAGGCGCAAATATGACAGGGAAGAGAAAAAACACAGAAAAAGATCATAGGGCAGTATATCTAATAATGCATAGACTTAAAGATGGTAAGAGATGCGCTTACACAGATTGGATAGGTAAGAGCCTGTAATCCTGTCTGGGACTCGCCAACGTAGTTTTAACTCTGTGACTGCTGGATCTCCAGATATCCTCTCCATGGGAACACAGCTGCAGCTGCTGCATGCACTTCTTGTTTCTGGCACTCACGTTTCTCTATGGATGGATCTCATAAGAGGGGGGGGGGGAGGGGGGGATGGGGAGGAAATAATGGAAGGGAACAAAATAGTGTAAAATCGTTTAATCTAAAAAGACTTAATAAAATATAGCTAATCAACTCACATTTGGTGAGATAATAACAGGCAGTAGAGAGTGTTTAGCGAGTCTCTCACACTCGTGTAGAAGCGCCGGTTACCAGTCCTCTCTGCAATCTCTGCTACTTCCGTATCACGTGTTCGGATGTAGCGTGTGACGCGGTGTGTGACGCGGCCCAGCTCTCGCGAGCTTCACTGTCTGCCAATGCAGGTAATCACTGCCGGAGCTCTCCGTAAATGTCTCTTCATACAGGCTCCTCGGCGTGTCTCTCTCTCTGCTGCAAATCAACAAGGAACAAAGAGTAGCGCTATAAGTGTGATAAGTAAGTTCTAATGTGATGGTGAATAGGGCTAAATTATATAATATTACTAAATAAAAATTAAAGCAATAAGAAAATTAGAATAATAAACCCATATAACGTGAATATCAGAGAACAAACCAGTCCAAATGATGGAAACAGATGAGAAAAAAAGTCCAGATACAGTGATTAATTGTCAGTCACAATGTGGAGTAGGCTGCTCCTTGGTTGATCTAGCCAGATCAGAAGAATCTAAAAAACAAAGACAAAAAGAAGCGCCAGCTCCATGGCATAATATTGTTTGTAAAATTGACAATTTATTAAAAAGCAGAAAGTGGCCGCCAGGAATTGCACTCACTTCAAATAGTGAAAAAGCATTCAAGGTAGACAATCTGTAAACCAGCTGAGACTGTAGGAGGGTAGAAAGCCAGATATTGCTGTAGATATACACAAGCAGTAAATGAGGATACTTATCCGTGGCTGGATGGAAGATGGTAGTCAGTGTAAGCAGGAGGGGTGGTGGTGTTAGGCAGGTAGCTGAAACACCATCCGGTGTAGTAGGAAAATATCCAGTTGTCAGCTACTTCACTCCATGTGCCTGACGTGAAATCATAGTCCCAGCAATCAGACCTTAGAGCACCCAACTCCGCAATAACAACTCTGTTTTGCCCGGAAGTATCCTCTACCTTTCTTCGTGTGTAATAGGAAATTGGCAGACCTCAACACAGCCTCAACCTGTGTGATGACGTCAGTGCGTCACTACGTCACAACGTCGTGAATAGTTTCGTCACGTGAGTGACTTTTTCAAAGGATGAAAGGTTGCTGCCTGCTGGACATTATATACCCTTATGGGCAATCACAATGAGTTAGTTACAGCTGAAACACAGCGGCAGCTGCCTATCATGTCGTGAAAAGGTTAATCAGCAAAGAACAGATAATCAGACATCTTAGATAACAATTAAATAACAATCAAATAATTTAAAAAATCTGTTACATATAGCAATGAACAAAATATAAACAGATCTAAAATGGCACTATATTAAGCTCCAAGTCAATCAATGGTAACCTATATATTAATCATAAAAATTATAAAAAAAACTTTTGGAATCAATAAACTAAATAAAAGTTAACCATTTGAATTTTCCTGTGGCTTTGTGTCAATTTATTAGATCAAATTAATTAAGTTTCAATAAAGCTAATATAAGCAGCATTTGCACACTGGAAGATTCAAGGCTATAGTACAATATAAAATAAACTTGCTACCATTGAAAACGTAGAGCAACCTGATATTGGAATGTATATAGGACTAGATGTATTATGGATATAAATATAGATATAGCATAGAGATTGGGTGCTGATACACCAACAATAGGTTGAACAATATATAGAATGTTAATACTAGTATAGCCACATAGGTTGACTAATCGGCTATACAATATTTTAGGCTGACAGGAAGAACTTATTAGGGCACTAAAAAATAGTTGCCCTAATAAACCGAGTGCAGAGGGAATGCACTAGACAAGAATGCTGGTATCTATGCATTCATTTAACCCCTGTGGTGACAGTGTACCTAAGCGGTAAATCCAGTAGGATTCACGTATACACAGGGTTTTGAATCTGTCTCCTCCTAGTATAGAACTGGGAATCGTTTCTTTACCAATAATTTTCAGACTCGCAGGGTCCCTGGAGTGAACATTATAAAAGTGACGCGGCACACTATGAGTAAGAGTACCCTTAATGATCGCACGTCTATGCTCCAGGAATCTAAGACAAAGGGATCGTTTAGTCCGTCCGACATATTGGATGTTGCAGGCACATGACAGGACATGGACCACAAAAGTGGTCAAACACTGGATAGAAGTTTGAATGGGATAGTTGTCCCCATAAAAGGAGGATGAGAAGGACTGGGATAATGTCATGTGTTTACACATAATGCACCTAGACCTGTCACATCTGCAGCTACCTAAGTGACCTACCTCACGATCCATTGTGGGGGCCAATTGGTTCTTAATGTTGGTATCTTTACGGAAAATGACAGGAACCCTAGGGGTTAGAATTTTTATTCAAGTGTGGATCACACATGACTATATTCCAGTGCCGATTGAGCACATCTGTATTTTGTCTGGAGTACCCACTGAATTTAGTGATGAATTTGACACCATCAGATGCAGACATTTTATTACCACGATCATTAACAGAAATTTTAGATTTGGATTTATGTAGAAGATCCGTTCTGTTAATTGCTCTCACTTTATGATAAGACTCTAGGACCATGTCAGAGTCATACCCTTTGGAAATTAACTGGGAGATGAGTCGACGTGATTGACTTTCAAAGTCAGACAGAGTTGAGCAGTTCCGTCTGAGTCTATTAAATTAACTCAAAGGGATGTTTTGAATCCTTTTTGGATGGTGGTTACTCCTTGCATGGAGATAACCATTCACTGCTACATCCTTAAAATGAACTTTAGTTTGAATGATGTTATCCACGTCGACTGATAAAACCAGATCAAGAAATACAATTTCATGGGGGTGACTCTGATAAGTAAATCAAAGTCCTAGATCATTGTTATTAAAATCATCCATTGCCTGTTTGAGGCAGTCTCCACCCCCATCCCAGATGATCAGAAGATCATCAATGTAGCGACCATAGAATACCAGACGTGCCCCCAGCAGTGCATTATTCCAGATGTTTCTGATTCCCAGAACCCCATAAAGAGGTTCGCATAGTTGGGGGCAAATCTGGTACCCATGGCCGTACCACAGGTCTGGAGATAGAAGACATCCTCAAACAGGAAATAATTATTGTTCAAAATGAACTGGATGAGAGACAGAACCAACCTGCATTGATTGGGCTGAAAAGAAATGTCAGCCGAAAGAAAGTGCTCAATTGCCTCGAGACCCTTTGTGTGCTCGATACATGTATATAAAGATTGAACATCACAGATGGCCCATCTATAAGTCGGTTTCCATTCAATGGAAGAGATGGAGTCAATGACATGAAGGGTGTCTCTAAGATATGACCGAAGTTGGACCACATAAGGCTGTAAAAAGTGGTCTACATATCTGGACACCCCTGACATCATTGAATCCACCCCTGATATACCTGGAGGGTCTACGAGGCTCTTGTGCACTTTTGGAAGGTGGTAAAATATCGAAATCCATGGGTTAGATATATATAAATATTTAAATTCATCTTTGTTAAGAATGTGGTCATCCAGACCTTGTAAAAGTAAACCACAGAGTTGTGTTTGAAAGAGGAGGGTGGGATCACTATTGAGAATACTCTAGGCCCTTGTATCAGACAGGTGTCTATGAGCCTCGGAGAGATAGTCATCTCGATCTTGGAGAACAATTCCCCCTCCTTTGTCAGCCTGTCTCACCACCAAGGTCCCAAGACATCTCAATTCACCTAGTGCTTGATTCTCACATTTACTGAGGTTACTCCTTAGTTACCCTATGTGGCTATACTAGTATTAACATTCTATATATTTTTCACCCTATTGTTGGTGTATCAGCACCCAATCTGTATGCTATATCTATATTTATATTGATAATACATCTAGTCCTATATACATTCCAATATCAGGTTGCTCTAAGTTTTCAGTATAGCAAGTTTATTTTATATTGTACTATAGCCTTGAATCTTCCAGTGTGCAAATGCTGCTTATATTAGCTTTATTGAAACTTAATTAATTTGATCTAATAAATTGATTTATCTAGCGCATAGCCACAGGAAAATTCAAATGGTATTACTTTTGTTTAGTTTATATATTACAAAAGTTTTTTATAATTTTTTTGATTAATATATAGGTTACCATTGATTGATTTGGAGCTTAATATAGTGTCATTTTAGATCTATTTATTTTTTGTTCATTGCTATATGTAACAGATTTTTTAAATTATTTGATAGTTATTTAATTGTTATCTAAGATGTCTGATAATCTGTTCTTTGCTGATGAACCTTATCACGACATGATAGGCAGCTGCCGCTGTGTTTCAGCTGTAACTAACTCATTGTGATTGCCCATAAAGGTATATAATGCTCCAGCTGGCAGCAACCTATCATCCTTTGAAAAAGTCACTCATGTGACGAAACTAGTCAGGACGTCGTGACGTAGTGACGCACTGACGTCATCACGCAGGTTGAGGCTGTGTTGAGGTCTGCCAATTTCCTATTACACATGAAGAAAGGTAGAGGATACTTCCGGGCAAAACAGAGTTGTTATTGCGGAGTTGGGTGCTCTAAGGTCTGATTGCTGGGACTATGATTTCACGTCAGGCACATGGAGTGAAGTAGCTGACAACTGGATATTTTCCTACTACACCGGATGGTGTTTCAGCTACCTGCCTAACACCACCACCCCTCCTGCTTACACTGACTACCATCTTCCATCCAGCCACGGATAAGTATCCTTATTTACTGTTTGTGTATATCTACAGCAATATCTGGCTTTCTACCCCCCTACAGTCTCAGCTGGTTTACAGATTGTCTCCCTTGAATGTTTTTTCACTATTTGAAGTGAGTGCAATTCCTGGCGGCCACTTTCTGCTTTTTAATAAATTGTCAATTTTCCAAACAATATTATGCCATGGAGCTGGCGCTTCTTTTTGTCTTTGTGATATATATATATAATCAAAAAAATAAATAGATGATACCGTTCTGTGGCTAACAAATAAAAGCATTTCGTTAGCCACAGAACGGTATCATCTATTTATTTTTTGATTATTGAAGCTCGGTTAACACGGTACTGATACCTCTACATGTATATATATATATATATATATATATATATATATATATATATATATATATATATATATATATATATATATATATATATATATATACACATATATATATATGTGATGCCCACACCACATTGCAGTCACTTTTGTCCCAATTTAAGGCCGGAAACACTGTATAAAGTTTAACTGCAGGGGTTTTATTTACAGGGATTAGATCATAAAACAAAATAAACTTTGCGTCAGATATTGTCCAATTAGATGAGTCCTGTGATCCTCTAGAATCCACACAAGTGCTTGCAGGTCATGTAATGAGAAACAAAAAACAAATCATAGCATATAATTGCTGGGTTATGTCAGCTTATGCTAAAAACACTACATAACAAACTAAAAATAACAGACTTAAAATATTTATTAAAACATAATGAACTATCTCATTAACAAAAGACTGTACAATGAGAGATAACTGATGATCCGGTGTTGATAAAATCAAAACCCTACTTACAAGAAGCAGGGTGACAACAAGCGGTAAACAACTGGGGTCGGTGTTCAAAGGGGTCCCTGTGATGGTCCGGCAGGACTCCCACTCGGTGACGCTGAAACCGTCGCCAAAGTCTCCCTTCAATCACTCACGAGGAACTCCGGGGGGAGGTACGCTGGGATGCTCACGCCAACACCACGTGTGGTCAGGTCTCCTCTCCCACTGCTCCTCCTCTCTGCCCAGCATCCAACGCGCGCCTGCACGTACACCCACGGGATTAAGGGCACACGAACCTCTCCGCTCGGGCACTGATACACCAGATAGTCCCTCTAGGTACTGGAATAATCCAAAGGGTGACAACTAGCACCCGCCCTACGCGTTTCATAGATCCAATCTACTTCCTCAGGGGCTACCTTGCCACACGTGGTGTTGGCGTGAGCGTCCCAGCGTACCTGTTTTCCCTCCCCCGGCGTTCCCCGTGAGTGATTGAAGGGAGACTTTGGCGACGTTTTCAGCGTCACCGAGTGGGAGTCCTGCCGGACCATCACAGGGACCCCTTTGGACACCGACCCCAGTTGTTTACCGCTTGTTGTCACCCTGCTTCTTGTAAGTAGGGTTTTGATTTTACCAACTCCGGATCTTCAGTTATCTCTCATTGCACTGCAGTCTTTTGTTATTGATATAGTTCATTATGTTTTAATAAATATTTTAGTCTGCTACTTTTAGTTTGTTACAGTATGTAGTGTTTTTAGCATAGGCTGACATAACCCAGCAGTTATATGCTATGATTTGTTTTTTGTTTCTCATTACATGACCTGCAAGCACTTGTGTGGATTCTAGAGGATCACAGGACTCATCTAATTGGACAATATCTGGCACCAGGTTTATTTTGTTTTATGTGTTTTTCTGGACAATATTTACTAGGCAGCCTATCTTTATGCAAAGATTTTATTGTTGAGTGTATTACTAGTTAGTTATTTAGGCACTTTAGCGCTTTACTCACAGTATTTTTTTTTGAGGGATTAAATCATACAACAGGCCCACCATCCCTTTAAGTCAAAACAAAACATAAAAATAACACCTATTCCCTTTAGGGGAAACTAACTACACAGTAGCTTTAGCCCTTGCTAACTGGATGGCCAGCTAAGATGGTTCCCAAGCCAAAAAATGCCCTGGCATATGCAATAATGTAACACAGTCTCTGCATACAACAATAACGTGTTTTTGCTTATCTGTTAGTCCTTTGGATCAGACATCGCCGCTTCAGCACAGCCTCGTGTCCTTCCTTCCTAGGGGAACATTGCCCCACGTTGAGCCCATAGAAACTCCTCTGTAGGTCCTGTGTACCAACTTCCGCAGCTGGGGAGCACTTCTATCTCTACCCTTCTTTGGGAAAACAGTCTCTCTCTATATACATCTCTCTCTCTATCACTCTCTCTATTTCGCTCTCTTCCAGTAGTGTCTTTCTGTATCTACTTGAAACACTTCCTTGTTAAGTTAATTCAGACCAGGCTGATTAGCTGCACCTGTGGGTGGCTTATTCAGGTGAATATGTGTATGCTTGAAAGGCCCATAGCTGCCCTTTCCAGCACCTAGAGGACAGTGATGGTATCACAATAGGTAGATAGAAATTGTTGAGCGCAAAGAAAAATGATAAGTATAGTAAATATTCATGTACCTCTAATAATCATGTGATTAGTCTCACTGAATCACAATACATAAGAAGTGTTGGGAAAGGGAGGGTGGGGGGGCAGGGGTGGGGGGGAGGGAGAGAGAGAGCGAGGGTGAGGGTGGCAAGATAGGGGTGGTGAATAGGAATAAATCAATATTTCACCCACTATGGCCATATGTGAGTGGCTTTCACATCAGAATCTTTGTCCTTGTTACACTGTACACTGTTGGTTCTCTTCTTGATCTCAATTCCTTAGTGGGATGTGAGAGTAAACGCACTCCGTACTCTCAAAATGCCCCAATAGGACGACAAATAGCCATAGTTGAAAAATAAATGCAATTTATTGATATAAAATAGAATAACTGTGAACTCATGTTAAAACACCCGCTTCAGCTACATTCAGCTTCTTTCTGTGCCTTGCTGCAGTGAACTCCCGCTCCCACGTCCGAACAGTGGGACTGTGAATGGGGCACTTCAGAGAACTATGGCGGCTGGCGGTGATCAAAATTCCTTTACGTCCCACACAATGAACCTGACGAAGCATTGCTCTAATGCGAAATGCGTTGTTCCAGTGTTCGACAGGAGAGTAGTCAGGAAGCAAGATCCAAAATATTATAAATGAGGATCTTGTTTGTCTTCCCGTTGGAAGAGTAGTTATGTATTCATCATCGCTGTAAATCAGTGGATGATGTGGGCAATTGTCTGTATGACTATGATGGTTATGTTACACATCTGCAGTAGGAGTGAACAGAGAAGTTCAAAAGGACCCCTATAGCTGCACTCTAAACTGTATGTATATGTTTCTAGAGTAATAAGGTAATAGATCCCCTATACCAGAAACTAAAAACGAAAACGGCGCAAAAAATAATAAAGTTTTAATACATATTGCAATTAAACTATTTTACACTCAAATGGATAAAAAGGGTATGAACTGAACCCCTAAGAGGAGCGATATGAGTCCTTACGGAGGTGCTTAAAGTACTAGTATACACTTATTATTGCAAAGTGCACCCCATAGGCTCCTGCGCTGATTGGAACATTAATTGCCACTGAATCTGGGTACTTGTGTGGTAAGCCTGTCAGAAAAAGTGTTTGTCAAGTTTAGCTTGGTAATTCAAAGCACTACAGGTATTGGCTCTAACAAACACTCTATATATAGTATCCAAGTAAAAGGAGTAGATTCTCCTAACTATATTAAGGCTCCTGGGACTGTGTCAGTAACGTGGGCATTAACCTTTCCACATATGTAACTGGAGTGCTGCAGTCTGTGCTATTGGCGGGGAGTAGGCAGGTAACAGTGTAGTACTTGGTTGGAAGATACCAGCACTATGTACTATATAGATTGCAAACCATAAATGCGTGTACTGCAGACAACATAACCATATATGCAACAGTAAAATCACAAACCCCAATGTATGGTTACAGCTAAGGCTCGCGGCTCACCCTTATGCCAAGATAAACACACAGATATGCTGCTCCGTAAACACAAATGGCTGCTATTTCAGCCGTAAAAGCGTCCGTGGTTGGCGAATTGCCAAATCCCGTGACACTCCAAATGGAGAAGAGGAGGGAATGCAAATCAAGGCTACAAAGAGCTTGAAACCGGTAAGCATACACCAGGAGAATAGAAGGCATACAACCCGTTCAGATGGCTGATAGAGTTCTCGCAGTCGCTCCTACAGTGATGTCGCCGTCGTGACGTCAGCAAACACCCGACACGTGTTTCGCGCGTATGACGCGCTTCATCAGGGGGAGGAGTCTGCCCTTCCGATTATGTGACTGGTATTTATAAGGGGATCTGGGTTCCTATTGGTCCCTTGTGTAATTGGTAGTGTTAGTCTAGTAACATAGCATGTGTAACCCTATCAGACCGGGTTAGGTCTATGAACTAATAGTTCAGGACTTAATATTCAGTTCTCATAACAATCGTAGAGGGTTGCACATTGTATATAGCTAATCACCCATATCATTGTGTAGGAGCATCATAACAGTATACATTAATGCACTCCTATGGTTAGTGCAGATCCTGATACCATATTACTGCTGGTAGGAGATTACTCTAAGGTAGGTGAGGTGTATAGGTGTAGGAGTGTGTTGCCCACTTAAGGTGATCCGCCCCTAAGGTCAATACGGATCTAGACTTCATTTACATACTGTATACCGTTATCCCAGATGGTGTATCTTAGATAGGCTTGAAATAAGGTAAGTAAACAATAGCATAAGTATATGTAGATGTTGCTCTCTGTTAGACAGTAGCGTAAAAATGAGGAGTACATAAAACCCTCGTTGAGTCCCGAGGGGGTCTGTGTCTGAAGGAGATAAATCCACCGACACTCGTGTTGGAGTAGGATTTTATTGCTTTTGGGTTACCCTGGTGATGCTCCGAGACATGTCTGGCAATGGGGGTATCAGTAAGATTCCTTACGTTTCCCAGGTGTTCTAAAACACGTACTTTAAAGGGTCTGTGGGTCTTACCCACATACCTCATTCCACAAATGCATGTCATTAAATATATGACACCGCTAGTTTCGCAGTTAATGAAGTCATTTATTTGGTAAGACGTTGTGCAATTGTTGTTCATATATGATTTGATGTTCTGCATGTGGGGACAGGCCTTACATCTCGTACATTTGTAAAAGCCCTTTGGTTTATTTCCTAACCATGTTTTTTTAGGGATCGTTTGAAAGTGGCTGCGTACGAGCCGGTCCCTGACGTTTCTGCTACGCCTGCAGCCCATACTTGGCCTACCTGGAAGTATTTTCTTGAGATCAGCATCTTCCAAAAGAATGTGCCAGAACTGATTAAAGATGTTTCCCACTTCCTGCCATTGGCTGCTGTATTTCCCAATAAAGCGTATGGTATTATCCTCGTTTGGCTCTTTTCTTTGTACAAGAAGTTCAGTTCTAGCTGACATAAGTGCCCTGTGGTGGGCTTTTTTGATGACCTTGTTGGAATAGCCTCTTTCCCTAAACCTCCATGTCATATCTTGGGATTGCAGTTTAAATTCCTCTATGGAGGAGCAGTTACGTCTCAGACGCAAAAACTGACCAACCGGAATGTTATCTACAATGTGCTTGGGGTGATGGCTTGTAGCCATTAGCAGTGAGTTAGTGGACGTCGGTTTCCTAAAGATGTTAGTCTCTAGACTCCCAGTGTCTGTCTTACGAATGGTGATGTCCAGAAAGTCTAGTTGTTGCGTACTGGATTGGTAAGTGAATTTGAGGTTGAAAGCATTATTGTTAAGGTGTGCAATGAATTCTACCAATAGTGCCGTAGTACCATTCCAAAAGAGGAGAATGTCATCGATATATCTGACCCATAATTCGACGTGTTGTGTGTATCTCTCAAATTCCTCAAGGAAGACAGCGGTCTCTTCCCACCATCCCAGGTACAGGTTGGCATACGTGGGTGCACAGGTCGTACCCATAGCCGTACCCTGTACCTGGTGGTATATGAGATGGTCGAAGAGGAAAAAATTATGGGTCAGAGTATATCTAAGTAGGTTCAGTACCAGAGCGTTGTGTGGAATGTCATATTGCCCTCTTGCTCGTAGGAAGTGCTCTACCGCAGTAATCCCTAATTCGTGAGGGATGCTCGAATACAGGGCCTCTACATCGAGTCCTACTAGAAAGGTGTGTTGTTCCAATGTTATGTTTTCTATTTTTAGGAGGACATCTTTAGTATCCTTAACGTACGAGGGAAGGCATGTGACATATTGGGGTAGGAAGGTGTCCAGGTATACACTGACGTGGGACGTGATGTTATCGATCCCTGAGACAATGGGTCTTCCTGGGGGAGGAATCTTGCCTTTGTGGATCTTAGGAAGGCTATAGAAAGTGGCTACCTGCGGCTTCTTAACCAACATAAAATCATACTCCTGCTTGGAGATGAGTTTACTCGTAAGAGCTTCTGTGAGTATGTTCGTTAGTTCTTTCATGAACGTGATCGTAGGGTTGCTTGTTAATACCCTATAACAGGCACGGTCAGACAGAATCCGTTTGCATTCACTTTCATAATCGGTTATGTTTAGTAGTACAACATTACCCCCCTTGTCCGAGGGTTTCAAGACTATTGAGGGATCGGTTTCTAAATCATGGAGAGCCTGTCTTTCATTGAAGGTTAGATTTTGTGTTCCCTTCCTTATCTTCATTGACTCTATCTCTTTAGTAACAAGTTGGCAAAACACGTCTACATTGGCACATGTGTCTGGTGGTGGTACGAATAGAGATTTGTTTTTGAGTTTAGTGAAGGGACCTTCACCTTGGGGTCTATTGCTTTCTTCTAAAAGACCTTCCAAATTTTCTATATTCGTGCAGTCCTGTGTGTTCATGTGTTCCATTGGTGTGTTTCTATTTTGCCATAGTCTGCGTTTTTTAAAAAACTTATGTAAGTTCAACTTACGGCAAAATAGATTTACATCTTTAATGGTGTCAAAAATGTCGAGTTGGTTGGTAGGGCAGTAGGATAGGCCTTTTGACAGTAGACTTATGTGATTTGCATTTAGAGCTTTAGATGAGAGGTTGATCACCTGTATCTCCGATTCTTTCTGGTTCTCCCCCTCGTCTGGTTCTGTTCCTGATAGGCCCATCTTTCCCTGTCCCTGAGATAGTCTGCCCTTCCCCCTCCTTGTTTTCCTCTTGGGGCAGGGCCTGAATGGCTTGTCTCCCCTAAAAAAGGAGTGTTTCTTTGGGGTAGGGGAAAAGGGAGACCTGTACTCGCACTGGGGGTATCAGGGTTGGTGTCACCTTGGTGGGGCTCAGTCTCACTTTCAGACGCTTCACAGCTAGTCGATGTTTCCTGTGTATGTGTATAATTATAATTACGCCTCATAGATCGTCTTGATTTGAAAGTGAAGATTTTACCAGTTTCAAAATCTATGTCCCTTTTGTATTTTCTCTGTTTCCTCTCCTTGATGTCTTTAGTCACTTTGTCTATAGTGTTTTTGAGCTTAATCTCTAGCTGCGCAAATTCAGGGTCACCCCGCCAAGTTGGGAGTTCCTCTAGTTGGACCTTGATCTCAGTTTTTATATTTTCGAATTTTTTGGCTTCAAATTCCATAAGCAGAGTCATGAGCTTTGCTGAGCATTCTAACACAATTCTGTCCCAGTCCGCTAAAAAGCTTGCATCTGTTATCTGGTGGGATGGTGGCAGTCTAGCCCTGAGCCCTCTAGGGACCAGATTACTCTTGAGATAGTTATCAAGACTAGTCACCTCCCACCAGATTTTAGCCTGGGATGTGTGTGTTCGTTCTAGATCATAAAAATATGTTTTAATATTGGATGTAGTCTGATCTGTGTTGGGGATTGGATTGGAAGAGAAGACATTAAGAGCCTCTGTGGTCCAAATCTCAAAATCCTGTGCATTATCAAGGAAACCCGTCATATTAAATTGTGCAACCTGGAATGGACTGTTATAATACTATAAGTGGTACCCCTATGCACCTACTTTTTTAAGGACTATTGGTAAAATAGGTGAGCAGTTCTTTACCACCCTTTGAGTACACATCTGCAGTAACCTGTTCTGTTTTGCAGGCTTCAGTTTACTGCATGGTGCCCAAATTGGATCCCAGTGAGGACATGGGAATTTTCACCTAGGAGAGAGTATAGCCATTGCTGGTCCAGCTATTTTTCTGCCTCCCCCGTCACATACGTTCTCCTAGGAACAGACAGTGACATGCTATCCTGTGGGGTTTGCCCCCCCTCACAAAGGCTCACTGAGTGGCAGAAGATGTGGTGACACTGGGTCTGTGTTGCAGCCTATCATGGTGCAGACCCTGTTCCCTCCAATTTTGCATGAGGGAGGATGGTTGGTACATGCCTATAATTATACCAGACATAAATACACGGGGTATACACCCTATTTCATGATGTTCATGTAAGGAATCAGGGAACACCTCTCTAAAAGAGGGTTCCCTCCTTACCTGCCGCCTTACAGTACTCCACGGCAGCTGTCTCTCTCCTCACCCCACATGGGAAAACCCCCCGGCCATGTTACAGGATGCGCGCTCACACAGTGGAGTTCTAAGAATCATGCTGAGTTAGGCTTCCCCCCGCTCGTGCCGCATGGTCCCCCCGCGCGGCACGCATGATGCGCATGCACCGCTCTCAAGCTGTGCGGCAACACTAACTACCTGCTCACCAGCTTCAGGTATTTCCCAGCCTAGCCCTACACTGCTGGACTCGTGCCCCCATTCTCATTGGATTCTAGTTCCTATTTATATCCTGCTCAGCCATCTCTTCTTTGGCTGAGCATAGTTCTATGGTAGCCTTGCGTTTCCACATCTCTGCCTTGCCTTGTGCTTTGTACCTTAACCTCTCATTGTCTTCTCTCCTGTGTACCGATCGGCTTGACTTTAGGACCACTCTCTGGAATTCAACCTCGACTTGCCTCTAACAATCCGCTACTCTCCAACCCTCGACCTCGGCTCTCGGACACTGACCATTCTCCTGGCTCCTACCCCTGACCATGGCACTCAGACTCTGACCTCTCTTCTGGCTCCTCCCCACAACCCGTCAAGTACTTTTCTAACCCACCTTCCCAACCCTGACTCGGCATTCCAGACTATCAGTCTACCAGACCTGCACCAGTTGCCGTGGGTGCATGGTGTCATATCTTCCCACCTCAGTACCGGGGTCAGGCCTTGTTCGTGGTGAGCACAAGCATTACATTATGCTCAGCCCAACTAACATGGCCCCCGCTGAGGCAGGGCAGTCAAGCCCACTAGACCGACTTTACCGGTTGTAGGCGCACATCGCCCTATTAACCCAAGAAATCTCTAAGATGGCTCGTCCCCAGCACCCACTTAGTCCTGCTGCCACTGCAGCTGCAGTCCCCCTCCCTCTGTACTTCCCCACGTCTACAGAGCCACGACTACCTACCCCAAACCACTATGCGGGAGACCCCCACGAATGCAGAGGATTCCTCAACCAATGTGAAATTCAGTTTGAGTTAACCCCTTCTCGCTTTACCTCTGCAAGATCAAGAGTCGCTTACATCATTGCCCTGCTGACTGGTGACGCACTGGCCTGGAATCACCTATTTGGGAACAGAGACCCGAGATCACGCACGATTATCCTCACTTCCTCAGGGAATTTAAACAGTTATTTGATACTCTCGGTCACAAGATCACGGCGGCCTCTTCTCTCTTCCATCTCTCTCAGGGTTCCAAATATGCCCTGGAATTCCGGACCGACGCGGGCAAAACTGCCTGGAATGATGAGGCCCTGTCCATGGCCTTCTGGCAGGGACTTGCCGAGCATATAAAGGATCAGCTGGCAGCTCAAGAAAGACCCACCAGATTGGAAGACCTTATTTCTGTTTGTATCCGCATTGACCAGCGTCTCCAGGAAAGGAGGGTCAAACGCTCGCTCCCTCGGTTTGTTCCCACCAGATTCGCTAGTCACAGTCTTGTTCCCATTGTTCCCCAGCCTCCAGACGAACCCAAACCCATGCAACTGGGTAGTTACTGGTTATCCGCGATGGAGAAACAGCGCCGGTGGGACAGCAGTCTGTGTCAGTACTGCGGACAACCCTTGATAAAGTACATTGTGTACGAAACGCGTAGGTGCGTTCATCTAGTCCCATTTTTTCCTCTGTATGTAAACTTGCAATAAATTATCCCCTTTTTGTCAATTTTGGAGTGGCCTGGCCTTTTTTCCTCTTTGGATACCGGAAGAAGGATTTCCTTTTGCTGTGCTTCATCTCATCTCTACCTCACTACTGCGGTCATCCTGGTCATCAGTTGGCAAGCTGTCCCCTCCGACCTGGAAACGCCAAAGCTGAATGAGGTATAAGGGGGTCACATTGGGTACCATCTCTCCTTCCCCTCTTCCCAGCAAAAACTTCTGATCTGGATTATGCTGCCCATTCTTTTTAGTTGGGACCCAGAACCCAGGCTTCCCTTAACCCTGGAGGTAGACGCATCGGATATTGGCACAGGCACCATCCTCTCTCAAAGGCAGTCCTCACAGGACAAACTCCAATCCTGCAGTTTCTTCTCAAAAAAATTGTCCCCGGCAGAACAAAATGATGATGTCGGCAATAGGGAGCTCCTGGCATCAAACTCGCTCTACAGGAATTGAGGCACCTTTTGGAGGGCACAGAGAACCCTATTTCGATCCTTACCGTTCACAAATATCTTTTGTATATAGAGAACACGCGCTGCCTAGGAGCACGTCAGGCCCGGTGGTCTCTCTTTTTCTCAAGATTTAACTATTTGATTTCCTATATCCCCAGGTCGATAAAACAAAAAGCGGATGCCCTGTCATGTAAGTTCATGGTCGAAGACAAATCTGAATTTGTTTCCGAGATGATTCTACCTTCCACGTATGTCATTTCGGCCAATTCCTTTGATATTTTGGATAAAATTCTTGCAGCACAAACTAATCTTCCTAGTGGTCTTGAGGTGCCGGATGGTCGTTTATATGCTACCCCACGCTTTAAAAAAAAAATACTAGGGTGGGGCCACTCATCCAAGTCTGCCGGTCATCTGGGTACCAGAAGAACTTCCGACCACATCAAACGTATTTTCTGGTGGCCTACCATGTTAAGGGACATTGAGGAATTCGTCAAATCCAGCCCGACCTGCGCTCAGGTCAAGACAACTCGCAGCAAGCCACCAGGTCTTCTACGGCCATTGCCAGTACTGGAGCGCCCCTGGAGCCACCTGTTGATGGACTTTGTTGTGGAGCTCCTACTTCTAGGGAGATGAATACTATCCTGGTGGTCGTTGATAGGTTCTCAAAGCAGGCTCATTTTATTCCTCTAAAAAGGTCTGCCCAACTCTGCTAACTTAGCAGACATTTTTGTTGAAGAAATTTTCCGCATTCACAGGGTTCCATTGACCATTTTATCCGACCGCGGGGTCACAGTTCATTTACAAGTTCTGGCGAGCCTTCACCCAAAGTATGGACATCACTCTCCACTTTTCTTAAGGGTACCACCCTTAGACGAATGGGCAAACCGAGAGAACAAACCAAATGTTAGAACAATACCTGCGGTGCTTCGTTTCCGACAGTCAAGACGATTTGGTGGACCCTCTTCCTTGGGCGGAGTTTGCCACAACTCTTTAAGGAGCAGTTCCACGCAGGAATCTACGTTTTTTTTATAAATTACGGCTTCCACCTCGTGCGGCTTTCCATTTCATCAGTTCCGGCAGCTGACTACCGAATTAAGGTTCTGCAGGAATCATGGAAGAAGATCCAGAAGGCACTGGAGGAGACGACTCGCAGGCAGAAGGTGCAAGCGGACCGTCATCGCCAAGAGGTGCCTGACTTCAAGCCAGGAGACAAGGTATGGTTCTCGTCAAAAAACATTAGGCTGAAGACTCCACGCCTTAAACTGGCCTCCAGGTACCTGGGTCCTTTTACTGTGTTGGAACAGATTAACCCTGTTGCGTATCACCTTCAGCTTCCTCCATCTATGAAGATACCCTCAGTTTTTCATATCTCCCTCCTGAAACCCGTGTACCAGAGTCCACGATTTCATAAGATGCCTACGATTCCCAAGCCTGTGATGGTACAGGACCAAAGACAATACGAGATTCAATCAATTATAGATTCGAGAAAGTCTAGGGTATCTGTCCAGTACCTGGTTCACTGGAGGGGTTTTGGACCCCATCACCAAATACATGCTCCTAGGTTGTTGAAGCTCTTCCATGCCAGCACCCCCACAAGGCATACTGGAGACGTCCTGAGGCTGCTCCTCAAGGGGGAGGGGTACTGTAAGGAATCAGGAAACACCTCTCTCAAAGAGGGTTCCCTCCTTACCTGCCGCCTTACAACACTCCACGGCAGCTGTCCCCAGCTCACTGCGGTCTCTCTCCTCACCCCCCATGGGACAACCCCCTGGCCACGTTACAGGACACGTGCACATGCAGGGGAGTTCTAAGAATCACGCAGAGTAAGGCTCTGTTCCCCTGCTCGTGCCGCATGGTCTCCCCGCGCGGTGCGCACGTGTGACGTGCATGCACCGCTCTCAAGCCTTACAGCAACACTAACTACCTGCTCACCTGCTTGAGGTGTTTCCCAGCCTATCCCGGCGCTGCTGGACTCGTGCCCCCATTCTCATTGGATTCTAGTTCCTATTTATATCCTGCTCAGCCATCTCTTCTTTGGCTGAGCATAGTTCTATGGTAGCCTTGCGTTTCCACATCTCTGCATTGCCTTGTGCTTTGTACCTTAACTTCTCGTTGTCTTTTCTCCTGTGTACCAACCCGGCTTGACTTTAGAACCACACTCTGGAATTCGACCTCGACTTGCCTCTGATCAACCACTACACTCCATCCCTCGACCTCGGCTCTCGGACACTGACCATTCTCCTGGCTCCTACCCCTGACCACGGCACTCGGACTCTGACCTCTCTTCTGGCTCCGCCCCATGACCGGCAAGTACTTTTCTAACCCACCGCTGCCGTGGGTGCGTGGTGTCATATCTTCCGACCTCAGTACCAGGGTCCGGCCTTGTTCATGGCGAGCACAAGCATTACAGTTCGGCAGAGAGGCGTGACTGCCTGTGGACATTCGTCTTCGAGTCTCCACTGGCGGAGTACAGAACATGACACACTACAAATATGTTAGACGGCTCGAGGATAACCTCCATAGATCATATTAGTTGGCGGAGAAAGCCACCGCCAAGCTGAACAAAAATAACAAGCGGCGGTATGGAAGATGAAAGGGTAAAGGTCTGGCATAGGAATCACAGGCTACCTTTTCCTCAAGTGGGGGAAAGTGAACTCAAACCATCTGCAGTAGTGCCATCAAGTGAACCAGACGTGTCCAACGACATCCCGGATGCTGCAACGGCAAATGATCAGGATACTTTGGAAGGAACCTCTGCCATCCCAAACTGAGACTGGTGGGCACCACCAGAAGAAGCAGTGGGTAATGGCCTGCTACCCATGTACACTCCCGAGCGGCTTCAAAAAGCCGACCACTTGACCCAAGGAGTCGATTGTACCTACCTTTGCACCTACTAAAGACTATGTAGCTCCAAATTCACACACCAGGGCCTCAAGCTGATGGTAGCCTTTCCACCCAAGAAGACATTACAGAGGAGACATATAGGAGTCAAAGAGTGAGACGCCTAGGGGGAAAACAGGATATCCTCCACGGGTTAGGGACACGCGTGTCAGTCGAACGGAGGGCAGCAAGAGGGTAGGTAGTATCCAGGAAGCAATGCCGCTTAGTCTTGCACCAATGATTCCCACAAGGGGTAACGCTACCTCACTCTTAGGTGGGACTGTTCTATGGACACCGGGTGTTTAGGTGCCATGGGAACCTCGGTACTTTGGGGGACCCACACTGGGGTGTTGGGTATTGTGTTGCGTATTACATTGATATTTTGTATTTTGGTTGTGTTTATTGTTATAGTGTGTTATAGTAAAGAAGTTATATGATACAGTGTATAGTGGTTATTGAGTCCTATTAGGGACCATCTCGCTCTGCTTTGATCCCTTATAGGTGGAGGCGCTGCACCGAACGGAAAGAGACATCACCCAGACTCCCAGAAGCCCAATATCCTGTCTCCCACAGCGACAAGTACTGGAAGCTTCTGGGTGAATGAATCATAGAGCATTACTCACTTCACAGATGAGCCCATTCTGCTAGTAACCCTTTATGTAATTTCTCTCCATGAATATTCCTCTTTACAGCAGTTAATACTATTTCCTCTCACAACAGTAGTTGTAACAGTTTTCACCAAGTAATAACTGAAAAGCAGAAATTAAGATGGTAAAAGTCATAATAGAAATATTGAAGAGGAGACATTGGACCCTGTTCACATTCATATATCTTTAAAACATCCTTATTTCATCCAAACTTGTTTCGCCTATCCCGATGCCCTCCCTTTATCCTATTCCATCAGTACATACTTTCCTCATCTGCTGCCCTCCACACATCCTAAGGCCCATTTTCTGCTTCTGAGACTCATGCATTATCTTTGTTGTTTCACATTCTATAGAAGCAGCTCAGTGCAACCACAGAAAATCTCCCACTCTTGTCTCTCCAGCAGCTTTAATGTTTTCCTTAGGTGAGGATAAGGAAGTTCCCAGTTCACTCAGCCACTTTCTCATGCTCATTCATACTTAGTAATACTCATACATCTACAATTACACATTTATTGGCAGACATACATATCAGCAGTTTTATCACATCCCACGGGTTGTGTGCATGCAAAGCACTTGCCCAGTTCCAACTGAGCCCCTAACATATTAAGAACATTCATGGTTGCTGTGTCCTATCAAAGTCAAGTTTATTATATTATTGTTTTAGTCTATTGCAATGTCTCTCCATGTATAATATTTGTAATGTTACAAAAGGTTTATTGAAAATTAAATATTTATCTCTATATACCTTCCTGGTTAAAATATTTAAAAAACATTTTAAGAAATGTAACATGCTTTTTTTTTCTATGTTTTTTGAAGTGAAACTTCTTTAGTGGCACCTATTCTGATGGGGTAAAACTGGAGAGTTGGAGACAAAATGTGTAATGGAAGGGACGTCACGGCTCCCCCCCCACACGGGTGCTGTGACATGCGGCGGCAGCGATAGTCGCCGCCGCCGCTCCTAATGGCCGCCGTTCCCCCCCCACACCCGCTGTGACATGCTGCGGCGGTGGCGAGAGCCGCGGGCGCCGCTCCTAACGGCCGCCGTTACCTCCACATGTCCGCTGCCATGAGTATACCAAGATGGCTGGCGCAGAGCTTCCGGTGCTGCAGGTGTAGTAAGATGGCGGAAGCCCCGCAAGTTCTCCGGCTGTGAGAGGAGGAACCGCTGCTCAGCCTCTCTCCTCCCTCTTCTCTACCTCTGCTTCCCCTTCCCTGGGTCCCGCTGACTAAGTGCCAGCGAAGGAGGAGAGGAGCCCCGGGATCATGGAGGGATCATCATCATGGAACTGCCGCGGCTCCCCCCACACAGCCGCTGACATGCGGCGACGGCAGCGCTAGCCGCCAGTGCCGCTCCCCTCCCCCCACCCGCTCAACATTTACTCACCGCTGCCACTCCTAACGCTCCTCCACACCGGAAGCCGTCCCCCTCAACGCATGCGCAGAGGCTCTGTCCATAGCCATGTTGTGGATGGCAGGTTTCGTCGGGGTGTGATTGGCAGAGGGCGCTGCTGCAAGGCAACCGGTGATTGGCTGTCGCGTCTTGCTCGCCGCTGACGATTGGTTGAGGGGCTGTCAGTCGGTCAAGGGGTCCCTTCTTCCCATCAGCCAGCCCGGCACGGGCTCTTCGGTGCTGCCTGCTGTGGAGTATGCTGCTCCGTGGTGAGGTAGCTATCTGAGGCTGAGGCTCCACCCCCTGCCCTGTCGCTCCTGCTCCGGTGACGGGAGGAGCAGGGGGGGGAAGATAACCGTGTGTCGCCGGGGGGCTTGCTGCAGCAGGACACAGCCATGTCCGCAGCTCCGCCGGGGGTAGTGGGAGTTGGGAGGAGGAGGGGGGAGGAGGACACGACACAGAGAGATATTCACACAACACAGAGAGAGAGAGAGACATACACTGACTGACACACACACACACTCACACACTGACTGACACACACACACACACACACACACACACACACACACACACACACACACACACACACACACTCACTCACTCACTCACTCACTCACTCACTCACACACTCACACACTGACTGACACACACTCACACACTGACTGACACACATGCACACACTGACTGACACACATGCACACACTGACTGTCACACATACACACTGACCAACACACATACACACACTGACTGACACACACACAAACAAACACACACTGACTGACACACATACATACTCTCTGACTGACACACATACATACTCTCTGACTGACACACATACATACTCTCTGACTGACACACATACACACACTGACTGACACACATACATACTCTCTGACTGACACACATACACACACTGACTGACACATACACTGACTGACACACGTGTGCCGAGCACGCGCGTTATAAGTCAAATTTATTTGCGTTTTGTCAATGAAATTGTATTTTGATTTTTAATTAAAACATCACAAACACAAATAAAATTTCTGTGACAAAAGTCAAAGAAGTTTCACTTACTATGCGCGTGCACAGCACACACAGCTTTTTTTTTCTCTGTTTCACTCAGACATTTCTCATCATAGCCATTCCATCTAAACTTCCAATAAAGTAATACTAAAACTTCTAATTAACTGGTATGTAAGTTTTACATTATGAGTACTTCGGGATTTGAATATTTAAATATTATATATTTCAGAAAGTTCTTATTTTTGTTATCTTTACAAATAATTGCAGTTCCTCCATATTTGCTAGAATTTCTATTTGATTACATATACAATTAAAACTAAATTCTAAAAAAAAAATCATAATAGATTTCATGTAGTTGATATTAAAGAACCTATTCTATATCTGCCAAAGTGGTCGATCATGCCGTTTTCAGAGGAAATTCCCCATTGTGTCAATGTGGAATTTCAACACAAAACAGACCAATTGGCTGCTTTGGTGGGTATAGAATAAGCCCCTTACGCCCATGTTTAGTCAACAATGCTATGCCATAATACACCTTTTGGTGCTGGAAAACACCTTGCCAGCTATTCACCAATATGCTAGTAGGTGTCCATTGGTAGAGCACCACTTAGTAAATATGGGCCTGCGGGTTACTTCTTGTTTTTTATTTTTGCCTACAATTTTTAAGGAATTTTTGCTAAAGGTAACTACAGCTGCTATTTTGGCTTGATGTAAAGTGACAGCTGTGAAAGAATTGGGGCTTCCACTGAGCACAATTACCATCAAGCGTATGCTATCAATGCAGACTCGCCAACAAATATTGCTTGCATGAAAACACAGGGAATCAAAAGAACTTCTGAAAATATATGTCTAACGGTACAATAACTCAGAAGACCAAAATCAACCAAACAACAGTGACATGTTTAAGGAGTGAAATCTAGGGGATTAACACAAGTACAAAAAGCAAACACGTAAATATTTAAAAAACATATAAAGTTATTTTGTTATCTGAAATATGGGAGGAGTTTAATTGCCTTTAGCAGGTCCCTTTTGTACAATATCACTGTTTGCTGAGCAAGAATGTGCAAAACTACTATCAGAGAGATTTAGCAAAGAAAACAGGATTTCTTGTTCTTCAATTGATGCATTAGAATAATGGAACTAATATCACGCATGAAAGATTATAAACCTACAGATGTGTGAATATTTTGCACAACTTTGCGAACTAGCTGAAATCTGAGGTTTTATTTTGTGAGACATTTTGCAAAAATGGCAAGCATTGCAAAAAATTAATTTGCCAAGCATTAAAGGGCCAGGGCCACATGGCTGTTAATAGACTGCTATTTTCGCTCAATTCTGGTTAAAAGGGGAGACATTATGGTCATAGAGAAAGCCAAGAGAGAAAAAAAAAGAGAAAATCCGAATTGCGGCAATACTTGGCAATGGAGCCCAAGGTCAAAATAATCGGTTTAATCTTGCATACAAAATAGACAGGCAATGTCCATATTCTCCCTCCTACGCATTTCAAGGACAAAGCGCCCTGGCGTCGTGCGGCTCCGCATATTCTACCTCTTTTTTCTCTCTGCATTTACTATCAAGATCCAGGAGGCGCACCACGAGGGAGTGTGGGAGATTTTAACACTGCTGCAGATGCTAAAGAGCCTGCATGCCAGGACCAACGGGACCGGCATGGCTAACATGGTGCATCCGCTTGAAGCAACACTATAGGATCGGGGTGACCAGTGATAGAGGTAAGAAGTCACCTCTCTATGCCTCTGGGTCCACATCCTTATGCTATGCGGCACTCCACACAGATATCTCTCTCACCCACTGCAAACAACACACAAAGATAAGACTATGGGGGTCATGCACTAAGTGGCGAAAAAGTGCTTTTCGGCAGGGGTTTGAACTCGCCATGTTTTTTGCGTGTTGCCCTCACAGTATGCAGGAATGGCTGAAACCCTGCCGAATCCCTGGCGAATCCCTGTGAGAGCAACATTTCCAAACACGGCGAGTAGCCGTGGCGAGACAGTCTGCTTGCGGATAACATGACGATAAGGGCTCCCCTGCCGAGATCAGCCTGCAGCAGAGAGAGATCCGCCACTCTCTCTGCGCAAATATCAACAAAAAAAATAATTTTAATCAAAATTTTATTCATATTGTATGAGTGCAGGAGGTCTCCGGAGCTGAACCGCATTGGTTTCATGTCCGGGGACCCCTTGCTTCCTGAGATACAGGCCCCGTTATGGGGTGCCGGTATCCCTCTGCATTTAAATGTCCCGATCACGTGACCAGCAGAGGGATACCGGCAACCCATAACGGGACCTGTATCTGTGGAAGCAGGGGTTCCCCGGACCTAAAACTAAAGCGGTTCACCTGCGGAGACCCCCTGCACATCTACACTATGAGTAAAACACACATATCAATAAACCGTAATTCATTACCGTAGCGGCTATCCACTATGGTAATGAAGCAGCATTAATGTATTTTTAATAATAGTGTATGGGAGCAGGGGGTCTCCTGAGCTGAACCGCATTGATTTCTGGTTCAGAGACCCCCTGCTTCCCGAATTACAGGCCTGGGAAAAGGCATCGGGTGCCCGTGTCGCCGCCATCTTTATAGCGTCCAAGACGCGATGTGGACGCAATCAAGATGGCGGTGACACTGGCACCCGATGCCCCAAACCGTGGCCTGTAACTCGGGAAGCAGGGGGTCTCAGAGACAGAAATCAATGCAGTTCAGCTCAGGAGACCCTTGTTCACTCACAATATTATTAAAAATACATTAATGCTGTTTAATTACCTTATGTCAGGAATCCACTCCTGGCTTTGCCTGGAGCCCATCCATCCAGAGCTTTGCAGGTTCCAGACAAACTATTCCCTGCTTCTTGCTGCCTTCTGTGCAGCTCTGGCCTGATTGGCCTCCTATGCTATTTAGTGCCTGCCCCGCCCTCAGAAAGTTGCTGGACATAGACTTTGCAATCCAAGTTGCAAGTGACTTTGCTTGTCACAGACTCACTGTTTAGCCTGCTAGGATCCTTGTGCCTGGTATCCGGCTTCCTGTCCCCTGCTTCACAAGGCCTTCTTGCTTAGCAGCCCCAGCGCTGCTTTCCTTGCTCCTGGCAGACTTCGCCGCCGTGCTGAAGCGGCTACGCTGGTGTCCCCAGTGGCTTGTCTGCACCCCTGGTTCCTGTGGCCTTCCGGTTGGCAGTTCCTGTTCCCAGTGGTCTCCACCACTCTCGGCTGTACCCGGCTAGGGGGTGCCGTTTTGTGCTGAAGCACTGGATTCTGCAGTTCCTGTTCCCAGTGGTCTCCGCCACTCTCGGCTGTACCCGGCTAGGGGTGCCGTTCTGTGCTGTAGCACTGGATTCTGCAGTTCCTGTTCCCAGTGGTCTCCACCACTCTCGGCTGTACCAGGATAGGGGGTGCCGTTATGTGCTGCAGCACTGGATTTCCAGTTCCTGTTCCTATCCCTGAAGTACCTTCACCCAAGATTTCCTGTTGATGATCTCAGCTTGTTTCCTCGACCACCGCTCCTATGCCGCCTGCCTTGACCCCTGCCTGGATAACGTTAACCCTACTTTCTCCAATCCTGACCTGGCTATGTCTGATTATGGAATCCGCACTCCGGACCTGACTCCGTGGCTTAAGGTCGGTGCTTATACATCCCCACCTCCGGTACCAGTTTGTGGCAAGTACGTACTTACACCAATGAAGGGGTTAAGGCATAATAGCATACTTACTGGGGACAATTGCCCCCAATAAACATTGCAATATAGAACACACACCCCCTGTGCCCCCAACAACCCCTATACCCCCTAACAAACAGTACATATATGTAATTTTTTGGATGCACATCAATGATACTATAGGCCGGTGTTGCCCTCGGGTGTTCCCCGCAGGTGTCCCCGCTTGCCTGCAGTACCAATTCTGTGCCCCAAAAAAATAATTAAAAAACACATAAATACTTATAAATAAATATACCCCCTTCACCCGCCCCCTAACACATACAGTATAGTAATGGGCAAAATTACTATTATCCACATATGAATAATAGTGCATTTGCCTATTTAAAATACATAAAGCAGAATAAATACAATAAATACATATTGTACTCACCCTTGCCCGGCTGCCACGGTGAAGTCCATCCTCATCTTCATCACCGTCCATGCCCTCGGGTGCTGCAAAACATACACAAGAATAAAAAGAGCCAATGTAATGTCCCTTAACCCCTTAATCACCTTAGCGGTGATTAACCGCTATAGTAATTAAGGGGTTAACCCACCCTCACCCACCACTCACTGGGAGGCCTAAACACCCTCCCCCACTACCCACCGTGAGGCCTAACCACTCTCACCCACTACCCACTCTGGGGTCCTACCCACCCTGGCTTGGGGACAATACCCCCACCCCCGCTACCCACAATAAACATCACTATATTTAATAAACAATACATAACCCACCCCCTGTGCCCCCCCATAAATACATAATTTATTCTTTAACATACAGGGTTAGTACCCCAGGCCCACGGATGTACCCAGTGGTCCTGGCGGGTGTCCGCAGGCCCCACAGTGTACCAGTACTCCAGGCACTGTGGGCCTCCAGGTGGTCCCCGCGGGTCACCGTGGAGCCCAAATGGGGTCTCCACGGATGGGCCTGTGGGTGCCTGGGGGTGTCTGGGACAGCCACACAGGTGTCTGAGGGTCCTCAGGTGGTTCCCACAGGGGTTTGGGCCCTTGGGTTCCCGGTTCTTCCCCGTAGGTGTCCCCCGTGGGCCCTCAGGTGGTCTCCAGAGGTCCCCGCAGACCTAAGGAATCAACCTTGTATGTAAAAAAAATAAACGTCATATACATTTAAATAAATAGCCCCCCACCCCATAACACATACAGTACAGTAATGTGCAAAATAACTATTATCCAGATATGGATCATAGATTATTGGCCCATTATTAAACACATAAAACATCATCAATAAAGTAAATAAATAGAGTTCTACTTACCCCCTGGCAATGTGATGGGCGTCCGTTCATCAAACGGCCTCCGTTGGCAAAATAATACATAGCAAATACTTTCAAATACCAGTTAACTTCTTAATCACCTTAGCGGTTAATAACCGCAAAATTAATTAAGGGGTTAACCCCCTTCCCCGATACCAACCCTTCACCCATTCATTTGTACAATGGGTATAATACATATTATACCAATATACAAATAAATGGTTAAGGATTACATAAACATGCAGAAATAAAAACATGAAATCTCAATCTCAAAAACAGCACATTGCATCAAAAAATTAAACTAGAACATTGCAAAATAAATTATATCTCATTTCCCAACAAAACAGCACCTTGACAAATAAATATATACCAAATGGCAAATCAAACATTTGCATTTTAGTGTGTACATGATGCAATTAATCTGTGCATCATGTAACACTACACTGGCGACACACTTTATTCGAGCTCGGCTAGTCCCACGAATTCGGGTATACCCGGGTGTATTGAGGTTTGTGACTGTTTTCTGCCCGAGTGCATTGAGGTATTTTCGAGGCAGGGATTGAAGCATTTTATTCCCGCTGGCTGCAATACTGCACAGTATATATATATATATATACTGCATTACAATTCATGAATTTATGCCATCTGGTAGACACACGAAGCATTGCAGCCTATTAAATCCTAATCATTATCATTTAACAGATCAGCCGCCCGTCAGCCAGGCATGAACCCAGGCTGGGAAGGCAAACGCAACGGGGCTTGTCAGAGGTGAGGAGCGGCGCATTCCAGGTATCTGCCAGGTACATACTGGGTATTTGCTCGAATAAAGTGTGTCGGTGCAGTATACCAAATCAATGTTCAAAATAAAATAAGCAATTATCAACAAGATACAATACCATCCAAACAATCAAATAAAAACTAAGCAAGTAGAAAGAAGAGGGCGGTCGGGGCCGGGGCCGGTGAACCCCGCTGGACACTCATCAAATTTCTTCAGAGCAGAGGCGACAAAAATAAAAATGAGTAAGGACATTCTGCTAATTTCACATAACGTTAACGGGTTCAACAGTATGGGGAAAAGACGGTTAGCCTTCAAAGATTACAAACGTAAGGGCACAGAAATACTGTTTCTGCAGGAAACACACTTTTCACGAACAACACCCCGAAATTCCTAGACAAAGTTTTCCAAATTAGTTTCTTAGCATCGGCACAGGTGTAAAAAAGGGGTGTGGCCATATTAGTACACAATAGATTACCGTTCATAGCAGACAGCACTTCCTCTGATAAAGAGGGTAGGTACATTATAGTAACGGGATCCATTCGTGACCACCCTATCACGATGGCAGCAATATACGCCCCGAGTGAACACGCCACGGATTTCTTGAACAAATTTTTCACGAAATTACATAAGGTAGCCAAAGGACATGTAATATTGGCTGGAGACCTTAATAGGACACTCAACCCAGACTTGGACAGATGCACTAAGACTAACTCGGCCCAAGGACAGGACTCACTAACAATAACTAAGGAAATGCAGGAATGTCAACTGCTAGATATTTGGAGGGAACAACATCAGGGTGTGAGGGAATACACGTTCTACTCGCATCCTCATGATAGATACAGCAGGAAAGATTACTTCCTGGTCTCAAGGAGAATGGTCCCGGGGGTCTCTCGTACAGAGATACATGACATTTCATGGTCTGACCACGCATCTATAGAGCTGTGATGCACATTAATCCCTCTAGACAGACCTAGAGCGAATTGGAAACTAAATGAGATCTTATTGAAAATACCAGATTTGTAACAAGAGGTGGGAGAAAAAATTAAGTTGTATTTTGAAGAGAATAAAGGTAGTGTGGCGACAACCTCCACACTGTGGGAAGCTCATAAAGCCACCCTTAGGGGCGTGCTAATAAATTTGGCCACCAAAAGGAAAAGGGAAAAGGAAAAGAAAATTAAAGAGTTGGAAAAGCAACTAGCGGAGCTTTCCACCAAACACAAAGAGCGGAAACAAAACCAAACGTTAAAACAATTATTAGACACTAAAACGAAGTTAAATCTCCTTCTAACCTCCCAAGCGGAGAAAGATATGACGTGGTCTGGCCGAAAGTATTATGAAAAGGCTAACAAGCCAGGTACGCTACTTGCCAATAAGCTCAAAAATAAGCTTCCAAATTATCATATTCACGCTATACGTACGCAGGGGGGTGACCTTACGTCTAATCCGGGGCAGATTGTGGAGGAGTTCAGAGAGCGTACTACGAAAAACTCTACAATGGCGATAAAGTCACTCACAACCTTAAAACAAAAGACGCATTAAAAACGTTCCTAAAAGAGGCAAATTTGCCCACAATGAGCAGAGGAGAGAGGGAAGCATTACAGGCAAACTTTACATATGATGAACTCTCTGAGGAAATTAAATCACTGAAGTCAGCTAAAGCGCCAGGACCAGATGGTTTTTCCAATTTATATTACAAAAAATATCTCAAATTCCTGGCACCCCATATGTTAAACTTGTTTAATGAAATATTAGCGGGGGCCTCCTTCCCAACGCAAATGCTACAGGTCTCTATATCATTGATCCATAAGCCTGGAAAGGACCCAGCAGACTGTAAGAGCTACCGGCCCATATCCCTGATCAATTCAGATATCAAAATCTATTCCAAACTTATAGCAAACAGGGTGGGTAGTGTTCTTCCCAGGCTAATCCACGCGGATCAGGTGGGGTTTATCAGAGGCAGACAGGTGGCAGACAATACCAGGAGGATAATTGATTTGATTGATGTGGCTCAAAAGAAAAATATACCCTCCATGGCATTAATTTTGGATGCTGAGAAAGCCTTTGATAGGATAGATTGGCCCTACCATTTGGTTTTGAAGGATGTCTACTAGGAGCCATCTTAGCGCTATACGAAGGCCCAACGGCAAGGGTGAGACATCAGGGCTTCCACTCAGAACAATTTAAAATTTGCAGCGGAACAAGGCAGGGTTGCCCTTTGTCGTCACTGCTGTTTGCCCTCTGCATAGAACCCCTGGCGGCGCACTTTGGGCACAATCCAGACATAGCAGGAATCTCAGTGGAAGACCAGGTACATAAGGTTGCTTTATATGCGGATGATGTGATTTTAACATTATCAAAACCCCTCACCTCTCTGCCTAATGTTTTTGGAATTCTGGTTAAATTCAACCAAATCTTAGGATTCAAAATCAATCAGACCAAATCTGAAGCCCTCAACATAAGTCTATATTTGGAATAAGAAAAGCCCAAGGATTGCAAAGAGACTCCTGATGAGGCCTACTACGAAAGGGGGACTGGCAGTACCTTGCTTGTTAGCTTATTACAAGGCAGCCCAATTGTGCCAAATCATTCAATGGCACACAGATCCGAAATTAAAGAGGTGGGTGGAATTAGAGAAAAGTTGTTGTGCACCAACAGAGCTACAGAACTTAATCTGGCTCCCCAAAAGAGGACGAAGGAACATGAGGGTTTCGCTGCAGACCACAGTCAACTCCTTACGGATTTGGGAGGCCACTACATTTAGTTGCAATCTCACCTCCAAGGAATCATTAATGACACCGATAATAGGCAATCCAGACTTCGCTCCAGGGATGAATAGAAAGAATTTATTAATCTGGATACAGTTGGGTATTACACGACTGCTAGATCTTGAGGGAAGGAAATTTATTAAAACATTTGAACAAATTAAATCCACAAAGGATATACCTAACACGGAATCCTTTAGATACCTCCAGATCCGTGATTTCTATAACAAATTCCCAATTAGGCCAGCAAGAACAAATTTTGAGCAGCTGTGTTCCAGAGGAACGGACACAAGGGGACTGACTTCTCAAATGTACAGGTAAGTGATCTGTCCTGAGACCAAGGAGCAAATAAAACTCAGTTACATCAGACAGCGGGAAACAGACTTAGGGGAGACATTAGAGGACGAGGATTGGGACAGGATTCTGCAGGCTGCAGCCCAGAGCTCAGTCTGCACCACATTAAAGGAGAATGCATATAAGGTCCTTATGCGGTGGTATTACACCCCAGCTAGATTAGCTACATTTGTTAAGGGATACTCCCCGCTGTGCCCAAAGCAGTGCGGGGAAGTAGCAGATCTGAAACATATGCTGTGGTCTTGCCCAAAAGTGGTCCTGATTTGGGAACAAATTAGAGAATGGTTACAGAGGATGCTCAGTTTAGAGATCCCCCTGGACCCGTGGGTGTTCCTGCTGGACAGACGGCTCCACGGTTTGTCAAATGCGACGCAAAAAATAATCACGCATCTGACAACTGCCACAAGATGCGAGATCGCAGCATTGTGGAAGCAAAATGAATTACCAGTTATCCCCAAAATTAGGAATAGAATATGGCATGTATGCCGGATGGAGCAATTGATGAGTTTAGTCAATGACACGGGCTCAAACTTTCTAAAAGTCTGGAAGCCTTGGTTGGCGCAAACAGATATCCCAGGGGTGGATAGCGCCACGATATTACATTGATAGTAACAATTGCGTTCTCCTCTGATAACACAGGATCGGACACCACATAGTTACGGACAGGTAGGTTCACCGACTACGATGATAGCTAGGACAGAGTAACAATGAGAAATAGGGGTGGAGTTGAAAGAAAGCCCTCGGGGGTCCCGGGCGGTGACCCAAGATCGGCGGACCGGAACCGAGAACCTCACACAGGACGCACAGATCCACCTAAGCCACCCTTCCCCACCTCCCCCACCTCCTCCCTCCCTTAGTGTGCCCCCCCCCAGTGGGTCCTTTGTTTGGTATGTCTTGCACGTCTTGTCCAGTGTTGTCTGTTGTTTACATTATTGGCCGTCGGTAGGAATGGTGTTTGTGATAAATTGTGGGTATGCAATATAATGGTTGTGTGAGGAATCAGGGATCGCGGCGCCCGCGCCCTGGTTCCTCTGCTGATATATTTCCTCCTGCTGCCGTGGCGCGCACCTCTCGCCAGCGCCACTCACCTCCGTCGGTGCTGGGGGTTCCCCGTCGTCCTCGGCGTCCCCGGTTTCCAGCAGTACCTCACGCGGCCGCCATGTTGCTCGGGCGCGCGCCTGAACAGCGCGCGCCGGGCGAAGTTAATTTATTCACTGCTCTGGCAGTGAAGACCCGCCCCCAATACAGAAATATGATCTCCTGTCAAGACAAGAGTCCTCACCTGCCTGCCAATCAAGGGAACCTATCCAGGATGGCTCCACGCAGTCCTCCAGGTCTGCCTTCACTTCTGATTGGTCAGCCACACTTTATAATGCCAGTCCTTCCTATCATTCATTGCTCGACATAGTTTTCACTTGGATTACTACTCTGGCGTTTTCTCTCTCATTCACTCAGGTTACGACTTGGCTTGGCGGACGTCTCTCTCTGGCTCTAGACCCCTGCTTGGACAAACGACCTTCCAGTATTCTCCAATCCCAGACCTTGGCTAACGGCAACGACAACGGCATTTCTACACCGGTACCGGCAAGTATTGCTAGCGAAATACACCTGGCCTGGCAACGCCAAAATCACCACACTCCGGACACGCTCCCTTTGCTGCGGGTGCGTGCTTCTATACGTTCCTCACCTCAGTGAAAGGAACGGGTCTGGTCTGCGGGCAGCACCGGCGTAACATTATGTCGAGCCCACAAGACGCAGACCAGACTGTGGACTCTATGATGACGGCCATGTACCAACAAATACAGGCCTTAACGGATCAAGTGGCTCTCCTCTCCCAACAGGTATCGGACCGCCCTTTACAGGCTCCGCCTGCGGCTGCACCCCCGGCGCAGCCTGACTTATCTTCCACTTCATTTTCAGTTCCGAAGATTCCGGCTCCAAGGCCCTACGCAGGGGATCCACACACCTGTCGTGGCTTTCTCAACCAGTGCGAGATCCAGTTCAAGATGGCTCCCCAGCTGTATGCTACTGGCCGGAAAAAGGTAGCCTACGTATATAGTCTGCTCACAGGTAATGCACTGGCATGGGCTTCTCCGATCTGGGAACTACGCCCTGATATTACCCGCGATTACGCGGCCTTCAGACGGGACTTTCGACAGGTTTTTGATATCCCCGCACGTCAAGAGACTGCTTCTGATACCCTGCTAGAGCTTACACAGGGACGTCGGCCTGTGGGTCAATACGCCTTGGAATTCAGAACCGTAGCAGCTGAGACTCATTGGGGTCAGGAGGCTTTAGTCGCCGCCTTCTGGAAAGGTCTATCGGAGTCTCTGAAGGATGAACTTGCTTCCCACACCAGGCCAGTGTTACTGGAGGATCTCATCACCCTGGCTACTCGTATGGATCAGCGCCTTCAGGTACGCCGCGCTCAGCGTCAGCTTCCCCGGGCTACGCCTTTCCGTACTTCCTTTTCCAGGTTCTCTACTAACCAGAGACACGTCGTATCCCCGTCACCGGCGCTGGAGGCTCCAGAGCCGATGCAACTTGGAGTTCAGCAACCTCGGGTACCGTCACGACAACTTCGCTCTACTGGGGAATCGTGCCATCATTGCGGAGCTTCTGAGCAGCGTACCCGTAACCATCCTCCATCTCCGGGAAACGACTAAGCCCAGTGAGTACGAAGGGGCGCTCTCTGGGTACTGAATCTCCTTGTCCCCCTCCAAGAAGGGAACTTCCCAAAAGATTGACTATTCCCGTCTCCCTTTCAGGACCGACTTTCCGCACCTCCACTGCTGCATTTATCGATTCCGGCGCAGGAGGGAATTTCATAGATCAAACCTTTTCTGAGCAAAATCAAATTCCGCTTTCCAGGAAGGAATCTCCCGTTGCCTTGGTCGGGATTGATAATCGACCTCTCACCCCGGCTTATATCTCCTTAGAGACCGGACCTATCACCCTTTCTACTCATTCTCACAAAGAGACTCTGGGTTTTGATGTTATTCATGCCCCAGGAACACCTATCACGCTTGGCTTGCCCTGGTTACAGAAGCATAATCCACTCATCGATTGGGTGTCTCCTAACCCTATTAACTGGAGGTCAAGGTCAGAGAAACATTTTCCCTCTATCAAGCAACCATCCTTTCTATTAGCCAATACATCAAGTTCTCTGAGGGAGTTGCCTTCTCCATACGCCGAATTCTTGGACGTTTTCAGCAAGGCTCAGTCTGAACTTCTACCTCCTCATCGTTCCTACGATTGTCCGATTGATCTGATACCTGGTTATACCTTGCCGAAAGCCAAATCTTATCCTCTCTCGTTGCCCGAGACCAAAGCTATGGACGAATATATTCGTGAGAATCTTAAGCGGGGTTTCATACGTCATTCCAATACTCCTGCGGGGGCTGGATTCTTCTTTGTCAAAAAGAAAGATGGTACCCTCAGACCATGTATTGATTACCGGGGTCTGAACCATATCACGGTGAAGAATCGTTATCCACTCCCACTCATCTCCGAACTCTTTGATAGACTTCAGGGGGCCAATCTCTTTACTAAACTGGATCTCCGTGGGGCATACAACCTCATCCGCATCCGGGAGGGCGATGAATGGAAGACTGCCTTCAACACCCGTAGCGGACACTACGAATATCTAGTGATGCCCTTCGGGTTATGCAACGCACCGGCAGTTTTTCAGGACTTCATCAATGACATCTTTCGAGACGTTCTTAATATATTTGTCATTGTATACCTGGATGACATCCTTATTTTTTCTCAAAACTTACAGGATCATATCATCCATACGAAGTTTGTGCTTTCACGCCTCCGCGAGAACCGGTTGTTTGCTAAAATGGAGAAATGCATTTTTCATCAGTCTACCACTTCTTTTCTCGGATACATCATCTCCAACAAAGGTTTGGCCATGGACCCAGAGAAGCTAAAGGCCGTCGTGGATTGGCCACAACCCAATTCCCTCAAATCTGTTCAACGGTTTTTGGGTTTTTCTAATTATTACCGGAAGTTTATCCGCAACTTTTCCACCATTGTCGCTCCTATCACGGCACTGACCAAAAAAGGTGCAGACCCTTCATCTTGGTCTCCAGAAGCTGTCACGGCATTCGAAACACTGAAACAAACTTTTGTCTCTGCTCCCATCCTTCGACACCCTAACACGAATTTCCCCTTCACCTTAGAGGTTGACGCTTCGGACTGTGGGGCTGGGGCGGTTCTGTCGCAGAAATTTTCTTCCCAGGATAAACTTCATCCTTGCGGGTTTTTCTCCAAAAGATTTTCATCTGCAGAAAGGAATTATGACGTGGGCAATAGGGAACTTTTGGCCGTCAAAATGGCTCTTCAAGAATGGAGACATCTTCTGGAGGGGTCAAAAGAGCCATTCACCATCCTTACGGACCATAAGAACTTATTATACATTGAGAATGCTCGTCGCTTAGGTCCTCGCCAAGCTCGCTGGTCGTTATTTTTCTCTAGATTCAATTTTGTTCTCTCATACATTCCCGGCACTAAGAACGTCAAGGCGGATGCTCTCTCCCGGCAATACTCTTCTGAAGAGAGATCAGAGAAAACCACTGAGTTCATCCTCCCTAAACAAAGAATCTTAGCAGCTGTGGCATTCAAGAATCTGGAGAGGATCATCAAATCTCAAGAGAACCTCCCGTCCGGTCTGGTGGTTCCTAAAGACTCTTTGTATGTGGAACCCAAATTTATCCCTGAAATACTGGACTGGGGACACGCCGTCCGTTCGGCAGGGCATCCTGGATTCAAGAAAACCTTGGACCTCATCCGTCGTACCTTTTGGTGGCCCAATATGGCTAAAACCATTCTGGAATTTACACGGTCCTGTCCGGTATGTGCGCGTAACAAGATTCCTCGTCAGAAACCTCAGGGTCTTCTCTTACCTTTACCTATTCCGGAGCGTCCCTGGTCCCACATTTCGATGGATTTTATTGTGGAGTTGCCTAGGTCGAATGGCATGAATACCATTCTTGTGGTAGTAGATCGGTTTTCCAAGATGGCACACTTTATCCCTCTCAAAGGATTACCCTCCTCACCCGCCCTTGCGGATATTTTTGCCAAAGAGATTTTCCGGATCCATGGGATTCCTACATCCATCATGTCCGATCGAGGTTCCCAGTTCGTCTCCAAGTTCTGGAGAAATTTCACCAAGAGACTAGGTATCTCGTCTTCCTTTTCTTCGGGATATCACCCTCAATCCAACGGACAGACCGAGAGGGTTAATCAATCCCTCGAGAAATACTTAAGGTGCTTCGTCTCTAATTCTCAGGATGACTGGGCAGAATTACTTATCTGGGCTGAGTACGCATTCAATTCTTCCAGGAATGAGTCCACCCACGAGACTCCCTTCTTTATCAACTACGGATTCCATCCAGCTCGCCTACCTATTACTAAAGAATCCTCTGGGGTACCAGCCGTGGACGAACATATTGCTCTCTTACAAGACTCTTGGTCCAGAATACAATCTGCATTACAAAAAGCATCCTTGACATCTAAAAGTCAGGCTGATCGTCACCGTCGTCCGGCACCCGAATACAAACCCGGGGACAAGGTTTGGCTATCTTCCAAGAACATCCGTCTCAAAACGCCTTCCCTCAAATTGGCTCCTAGGTTCCTGGGTCCCTTTTCCATTTTGGAGAAGGTTAATCCGGTTTCTTTTCGACTCCAACTTCCTCAAAGCATGAGAATTCCGAATGTCTTTCACACCTCACTTCTCAAACCTTTTATCTCCAGTAGCCTCTTTCCGGATCACACTTCGAAACCAAATCCTGTGATGGTACAGGGTAACGAAGAGTATGAAATACAGGCTCTACTGGATTCCCGTCTTTCAAGAGGTAAAGTCCACTTCTTGGTCCACTGGAGAGGTTTTGGACCCGAAGAGAGGTCATGGGTACCCCTGAAAGATATTCATGCGCCAGGACTCCTCAAACGCTTTCGTAAGAAGTTTCCATCAAAACCATGGAGGGATCGTCCTGAGGTCGATCCTGAAGGGGGGGGTACTGTGAGGAATCAGGGATCGCGGCGCCCGCGCCCTGGTTCCTCTGCTGATATATTTCCTCCTGCTGCCGTGGCGCGCACCTCTCGCCAGCGCCACTCACCTCCGTCGGTGCTGGGGGTTCCCCGTCGTCCTCGGCGTCCCCGGTTTCCAGCAGTACCTCACGCGGCCGCCATGTTGCTCGGGCGCGCGCCTGAACAGCGCGCGCCGGGCGAAGTTAATTTATTCACTGCTCTGGCAGTGAAGACCCGCCCCCAATACAGAAATATGATCTCCTGTCAAGACAAGAGTCCTCACCTGCCTGCCAATCAAGGGAACCTATCCAGGATGGCTCCACGCAGTCCTCCAGGTCTGCCTTCACTTCTGATTGGTCAGCCACACTTTATAATGCCAGTCCTTCCTATCATTCATTGCTCGACATAGTTTTCACTTGGATTACTACTCTGGCGTTTTCTCTCTCATTCACTCAGGTTACGACTTGGCTTGGCGGACGTCTCTCTCTGGCTCTAGACCCCTGCTTGGACAAACGACCTTCCAGTATTCTCCAATCCCAGACCTTGGCTAACGGCAACGACAACGGCATTTCTACACCGGTACCGGCAAGTATTGCTAGCGAAATACACCTGGCCTGGCAACGCCAAAATCACCACACTCCGGACACGCTCCCTTTGCTGCGGGTGCGTGCTTCTATACGTTCCTCACCTCAGTGAAAGGAACGGGTCTGGTCTGCGGGCAGCACCGGCGTAACAGGTTGGTGGCACAATGTATGCCTGTTACAAACCAATAAAAAAAATTATGTTGAAAAAAAAAAAAAACTAAGCAAGTAAAAAAATAAAAAAAATAAAAATTACCATCAATTCCTCAAATCAAAAATCAATTACAATCAAATCCAAATCAATTACACAATACACTATTCAATTCCTAAAATCAAACCATTGTGAAAAAATTTAAACTTCATAGTAACCACCATCATACAAAATCTAACTACCAAAAATAAGCCAATATTAAAAAGCAAGCTCCTGAAATAAACTATTGCAGACCATGACAAATTACATGTAACTAAATAAAAAATACATTACACACACCAATTTCTAAAGAAAGCTGCAAAATACATTTTAAAAACATCAAAAGAACCTAAAGAAACATTTGCAAAACAATCATTTATTATCCCTGTATGTCTAACCATATAGATATACATACATCCATACAGGGGCAATAAAAGAGCATAAAAACAATGACATTACATCAAAAATTAAAACAAAATACAACCATTCAGTATCCCTGTATGTATGTATGTATGTATGTATGTATGTATGTATGTATTTATATCCATAGGGACATACATAAATCCAGGGCCAATATATGGACATAAAAATAAAATCACATTAAAAAAAATAATTCAATAACCTGTAAAAGTGAAATAAAATATTTTTTTTTTGTTTACTTACCATTAGATAGCCCACTCACTGACTCCCGGGGAACCGCACGCTCTCGAACCAATCTACCAATCCTAGTGTGCTGTCTTCTCATTGCTGGACTCCAATCTGTTTGGGGGTTCAATAGGAGCTTGTTAGGTGTCCAGTATGGACTCCAATCTGGTAATATCTCCATTATTCTTACCGATGGGATTAGCATCTGGATTTTTTATTACTACAGGGTGCTGGTTGTTGCTTTGCATATATATATATATATATATATATATATAAGAAAAGAGGAGAGAGCGTACGCCCCATAGCGTAAAATGGTAACAATTTATTGGAGATGGGGAGGGAAGGTGGGGGGATAGGAATCGCACTCACAGGATATCAAATAAAAATGTGCAGTTGTGAAATCATATATCACCGCCAAACTGATGTATCCACCGCAGTCCAAAGATGAAATCCACAGAAAAGATGTTAATCCGTGTTGGCAGTCAGTGAAGGGCAGTCATGTGAACTTCCAAACCATTCCCCTTTGAGAAAGTCGCTGTTGCGACGAAACGCGTCAGGGACGTCATTACGCTGTCACGACATTACGGCATCACGGAGGTGCGCGATCAGGTCGGGTCGCGCAAGACATTTCTATAGACCGTGTGTTATCCTCGGCTTTGTGAGACACTTAGCCGAGCTGCCGTGCATCTGTAAAAGGGCTACATCTTGCGATTCAGCAGCCCTTCACTGACTGCCAACACGGATTACCATCTTTTCTGTGGATTTCATTTTTGGACTGCGGTGGACACATCAGTTTGGCGGTGATATATGATTTCACAACTGCGCATTTTTATTTGATATCCTGTGAGTGCGATTCCTATCCCACCCCCCTCCCCTCCCCATCTCCAATAAATTGTTACCATTTTACGCTATGGGGCGTACGCTCTCTCCTCTTTTCTTTTCAACAGGTTCCATTGGATGTGGTTCATCCAATTGAGAGCAGCCTGAAGTTCCCCTTCTACCGGTTACAACTACCATACACATTCTGGACTTTACATTTGGACTGGTTCTATATTTTTTATTTTTACTAGCTGTATATTTAGTCATTGTGTTCTATTAGAGTTAGTATTATATATAGTATTTACATTTGTGGTGGTTATCACCTTATATATTTGTTCACATGTAATTACACATTGTTATTTTTTCTTGGTTTGCACTTTAGCATATTAACCACACATTCACTGGCGCTACTTTCTTTGTTTGTTTATATATATATAACACCGTAGAAATGTTAAACATGGTCTCCAGTCACATTGCCTATCACGTCATTTTGACACTGCGCATAATAAGGATCCCTGCTCTCTGTCTTTCTTTGGAATCGAGTCCATCCCACCTTCCTTATCGGAGGGTGATAGGTTCAAGAAATTATGTGTCAGAGAGACATACTGGATTTATTTATGTACTTGGTACATTGTATCCAGCGGGGTCTCAATGACACTATTGATATTAGTACAGTAGTATAGTGACATATTCTGTGCTTGTTGTTGGGGTGCGGGTCCTCACGGAGGTCTGGTTTGAATGATCTACTTCGTTCCCTTCATGATGACTTACGTATACCACACTGGCTCAAGTGGTCAATTTGATAGTCCCTTTGACACTTGTATTTGATATGGTGTTACAAATTTTAACACCAATATTTTTATTTTCAGTTATTGTATTCAGTTCTTATGTATATATGGGTATATCTGCTTCACTTATGTGGCCATCATTGATCATGATTCTTTCGTGTTTCTCTCTTTCAGTTATTGATTATTGTTTATATTGTATTTCTATATACCTGTAATAACATCTACATTGGTTTTGTTTATTCTATATTCCCTCTCCTTCCATCCCATTCCCTCCACTCCCTTCCCCCCTCCCCCCCTTCCCTTCAGTCCCCTCCCTAGTCACTTTCCCTTCCTTCCCCCCCCCCCCGTCCCCCCTCCCCCCTTCTTTTCCATTCCATGGTTTTATACATTTGGTTATGACACCATGATTGTCCATCCTCTGGTCTCTCTGAGTCTCTTCTTTGTTACAATTTTTAGGTACATTCTATATATTTTTAGGGATATTCTATAGTTCATATATTAATCGTCTATTATGTATTTATTTATCTTATGAATATATCTGTTTCCATTTATTTAGCCTATGTGTATGTTTGTTGTATTATATACATTTATTGAATTTCCATTATGTCTTATACATGTATCTTTATATTTTGTAGTGACATTTATACCAGCATTTTTCTATGTTACTATGTATATATGTTTTTCATGGATTGATACTGTATATTAGACTTTATTGTTGTTTTCTCATCACTTGATGTATATTCGAGTTTCTGCATTCCAGTTAGTAAAGGGGTTAATCCTACTACCATTTAGACATCTGGTATCCACTTAGCAATTAGTGCCTCTGTATATTGATTGGTCTAATCTACTATAAAACCATGCTTCACATCTATGTTGTTATCCCCTGACAAAGTCTTTCGTTATGAAATGCATAAGGAGTGCCTTGCGGACGTGATATTGTCCAGTTTTAGTACAGACTCACTACTCTACTTACGGGACTGTTTATATTGTGTTATATACTGATCCCAGCCGGCTACTTGCTATTTTTGCGGGGACTGCTACCATTCGTATGGTGAATCCTGTGACGTCATCGAGTTCTCGCGGGATTTGGATCCGAGACTCACTGCAGTGACGTTGGATTTGGATTAGGGCGGCGTTCCTTACCTTCTCCGGTACACGGAGTACACTGCTGAGGTTGCTGCAATCCTTCTACACCTGACGATTTCACCGGAGTCACCTGGTTACCTGGTTCCTGCTTCTGGCTGGCGATTGAGTATAACGCATAACTGCTTTAAATTCCGTTTTGTTTGTGAGTGTGTTTTTTAAACCATCTACACCATAAATATTTTGTTATACTTTTTTAAGCTATGAGTGCGCCTGTTTTTTGTCTGTCTTTTTAGATATCTTCAAGGAAATGGTGTTCCCTACATTTGGGCTGCAGAGACTCTATTGGATAGCATTTGGAGTTAAATTCGGATTTGTATTTGATCTGGATTTTATTTTTTATTTTCAATTATTATTTTATTACACAGTCTATATTTTTTATATATTTTTTACCTTTCATTCTTTATTTATTTTTGTGTAATAGTCCTGCACAATATAGTTTTCATCATTGTTTGCTTTATATACATATAGTGGGTACAGGTTGGCGCCATATATTTTTTCTTTTGTGTTTGTTTATATATATATATATATATATATATATCTACAAAAACACAGAAAAAACAGGCGCACTCATAGCGTAAAATTGTATAACAATAAATTTATGGAGTAAGGGATAAAAATGCACACTCACAAACAAAGCTGAAAAAAATGCGTTTTTGAGTACAACTCAGCCCGTTCAGACGCAGGAACGGGAATCTTTGAGATTGCTGTGGAGCCTACTGTCCAGGTTATATATTTTATTTGCACTCATCTACATTATTGCACTCCTGCTGCGTTGCTAGCATTTTGCTACCAGCCATTCAGACATTCAAGTTCCTGTTTACACTGTGAACTCTCCCCGGCTGAAACCTCGCTGACATCATCGAGTTCACGCGAGACTCTATTCAGTGTATGCTCTGTGTAGCACCAGAGAGAGGGGAAGGCGGCGTCCCTCGTGGCTTTCGGTCCCTGCCAGGACCTAGAGGGGCTATTGTGGCAAGACACACCGCGGACATCACACCGAAGTCCTCCTCCTTGGGTTCCTGCGTCTGAACGGGCTGAGTTGTACTCAAAAACGCATTTTTTTCAGCTTTGTTTGTGAGTGTGCATTTTTATCCCTTACTCCATAAATTTATTGTTATACAATTTTACGCTATGAGTGTGCCTGTTTTTTCTGTGTTCTTGTAGATATCTTAAAGAAGTGGTGTTCCCTTCATTCGGGCTGCAGAGACTCTTTTGGATAGCAATTGGAACATTTTGGGATTTGTATATCTTTTACATATATTTTTCTGGACATTTTCTTTTTTGATATTTTATTATGTATTCTATTGGTTCATTATTTAAAAAAAAATGTTTTACTACATCCACTGTGCTTTGCATAGGTTTTTTACTTTTATTTGTAATAACATATTCCATTTCATTTTTATTTATATTTTTATTCTATAGAGATTTTCTATAGTGATAGGTTAGCGCTAATATATTTCTTCTTTTGTTATATATATATACATATTATATATATATATAAAAGTATACCACCACCCTGAGGAAGATCCCCCTGTGAGATCGAAACGTTGGAGTTATGTGCTGTATTTAATACATTTATTTTCATTCACCTGAGTGCTGTCTCCCTTTTTGCTGCTATGCGGTAATGTATACTTTTATTATTTATATGGGACATGCACCTATTCATTATTGAATTTCTATTGGAGTGCCAGTGATTTTTTATCACATATATATATATATATATATATATACAGTTAGGTCCGGAAATAATTAGACACTGACACACAATTTTCATAATTTTGGCTCTGTACGCCACCACAATGGATTTGAAATGAAACAACCAAGATTCAATAGAAGTGCAGACTTTCAGCTTTAATTCAAGGGGTTGAACAATTATATTGTATGAAACATTTAGGAATTTGCCACCATTTTCATACACAGTCCCCTTATTTCAGGGGCTCAAATGTAATTGGACAAATTAACACAATCATAAATAAAATGTTCATTTTTAATACTTTGTCGAGAATCCTTTGCAGGCAATGACTGCTTAAAGTCTAGAACGCATGGACATCACCAAACGCTGGGTTTCCTTCGTTGTGACGTTTTGCAACTGTCTTCAGTTGTTGTTTGTTCGTGGGTCTTTTTGCCTTAAGTTTTGTCTTCAGCAAGTGAAATGTATGCTCGATCGGGTTGAGATCAGGTGATTGACTTGGCCATTGCAGAATATTCCACTTCTTTGCCTTAAAAAAACTCATGGGTTGCTTTCGCAGTATGTTTTGGGTCATTGTCCATCTGTAAAGTGAAGCGCCGTCCAATCAACTTCGCTGAATGTGGCTGAATCTGAGCAGACAATATATCCCTATATACTTCAGAATTCATCCAACTGCTTCTGTCTTCTGTCACATCATCAATAAACACTAGTGACCCAGTGCCATTGTAAGCCATGCATGCCCATGCCATCACACTGCCTCCACCGTGTTTTACAGAGGATGTGGTATACTTCGGATCATGAGCTGTTCCAAGCCTTCTCAATACTTTTTTCTTCCCATCATTCCGGTACAGGTTGATCTTAGTTTCATCTGTCCAAAGAATGCTGTTCCAGAACTGGGCTGGCTTTTTTAAATGTTGTCTAATCTGGCCTTTCTATTCTTGAGGCTTATGAATGGTTTGCACCTTGTGGTAAACCCTCTGTATTTGCTCTCGTGAAGTCGTCTCTTTATGGTAGACTTGGATAATGATATGCCTATCTCCTGGAGAGTGTTCTTCACTTGGCTGGATGTTGTGAAGGGGTTGTTCTTTACCATGGAAAGGATACTATGGTCATCCACCACTGTTGTCTTCCGTGGACGTCCAGGCATTTTTGTGTTGCAGAGCTCACCAGTGCGTTCTTTTTTTCTCAGAATGTACCAAACTGTGTATTTGGCCACTCCTAATGTTCCTGCTATCTCTCTGATGGAGTGTACCTGTTCCGGTTGAGGAGAGGTGATTCAGCGGGCACCACGAGGCAGAGAAAAAACGTAGCGGAAGCTGGACTGTGCTGTATGATGTTCCTTTATTAAAGCATAGTTAAAAAGAGGGGGGAAAAAGCATGCCCCTGCACCTCTAACGCGTTTCACCCAGACGTGGGCTTTTTGACTCTTTGAAAAAGCCCACGTCTGGGTGAAACGCGTTAGAGGTGCAGGGGCATGCTTTTTCCCCCCTCTTTTTAACTATGCTTTAATAAAGGAACATAATACAGCACAGTCCAGCTTCCGCTACGTTTTTTCTCTGCCTCGTGGTGCCCGCTGAATCACCTCTCCTCAACCGGAACAGGTACACTCCTGTTTTCCACATCAGCCATGGAGCACACAGAACCGGCGTTCATATCATATGTGAGTACAAGTGTTGCTTAAAGAGAGCCACCCCAGGCATACAGGTTCATCCAGTTCAGGGAGACTGCAGAGGTCAAGAGGGGGGTTCAAAGACTCCCCACTTACAACTCCGCTTATCCCTGCTATACCTGGTGCCATCTAGGGGTTTCATGCATATAGCCTCAAGCATGCATTATCACATCAAGTGATCCGGTTTAAAACGCAGTCAGAAATATTTATTTTCCAATTATTGTGGGTTATACATAGCTCTGTAGCACTGGTTAATTGGGGCTATTCACCCCATATATCTTTATCTCTCTGATGGATTTTCTTTTTTTTTGCAGCCTAAGGATGCCCTGTTTCACTTGCATTGAGAGCTCCTTTGACCGCATGTTGTGGGTTCCCAGCAACAGCTTCCAAATGCGAATGCCACACCTGGAATAAACTCCAGACCTTTTACCTACTTAAATAATGATGAAATAACAAAGGAATAGCCAACACCTGTCCATAAAACAGCTTTTGAGTCAATTGTCCAATTATTTTTGGACCCTTGAAAAAGTGGGGACTTCATATTAAAGAGATGTAATTCCTAAACCCTTACTCCAATTTGGATGTGAATACCCTCAAATTAAAGCTGATAGACTGCACTTTAAGCCCATATTCATTATTTAACTGTAACTTGAATTTATTTTGTTACACAGCTGAAATAACAAAACATGTATCAATGTCCAATTATTTCCGGACCTACCTGTATATTATATCCACTGTACAAATGAATGGGTGAAGCGTTGGTATCGGGGAAGGGGGGTTAACCCCTTAATTACTTTCACGGTTATTAACCGCTAAGGTGATTAAGGGGTTAACTGGCATTGGAAAGTGTTTGCTATGTATTTTTTTTGCCAACGGAGGCCGTTTGATGACCGGACGCCCATGACATTGTCAGGGGGTAAGCAGAATTCTATTTATTTACTTTATTGATGCTGTTTTATGTGTTTAATAATGGGCGAATAATTTACTATCCATATCTGGATAATAGTTATTTTGTACATTACAGAACTGTATGTGTTTGGGGGGGGGAGGGGGTATTTATTTAAATGTATGTGACAGGTTTAATTTTTTAAATAGAGGGCCAGTTCCTTAGGTCTGCGGGGACCTCTGGAGACCACCTGAGGGCCCACGGATGCCCACGGGCAGCAGGCTGCGGACCCACGGGGGATACCTGCGGTGAAGAACCGGGGACCTGCGGACCCGTAGTGACCACCCGAGGACCCTTAGACACCTGTGGAGCATACCCCGGGACCCCCAGACACCAGAGGGCCCACACATTGAGACCCCATTTGGGGCCCACGGCACCTGCAGGGACCACCTGGAGGCCTCCAGACCCTGTAGTACTGGTACACTGTGGGGCCTGCGGACACCCGCCAGGACCACCGGGGACTCCCATGGGCCTGGGTTATTAACCCTGTATGTAAAAAATAAATCATGTATTTAGGGGGGGCACAGGGGGTGGGTTATGTATTGTTTATTAAATATAGTGATGTTTATTGTGGGTAGCGGGGGTGAGGGTATTGTCCCCAAGCCAGGGTAGGTAGGCCTCCCGAGTGGGTAGTGGGTGAGGGTGGTTAGGCCTTACGGGTGGGTAGTGGGATAGGGTGTATAGGCCTCCTGGTGAGTGGTGGGTGAGCGTGGGTTAACCCCTTAAATACTATAGCGGTTAATCTCCGCTAAGGTGATTAAGGGGTTAGGGGACATTACATTGGCTCTTTTTATTCTTGTGTATGTTTTGCAGCACCCGAGGGCATGGACGGTGATGAAGATGAGGATGGCCTTCATCGTGGCAGCCGGGCAAGGGTGAGTGCAATATGTATTTATTGTATTTATTCTGCTTTATGTATTTTAAATAGGCAAATGCACTATTAACCATTTGTGGATAATAGTAATTTTGCCCATTACTATACTGTATGTGTTAGGGGGCGGGTGGGGTGGAGTGTATTTATTTATAAGTATTTATGTGTTTTTAATTATTTTTTTGGGGCACAGAATTGGTACTGCAGGCAAGCGGGGATACCTGTGGGGAACACCCGAGGGCCACACCGGCCTATAGTATCATTGCTGTGCATCCAAAAAATTACATATATGTACTGTATGTTATGGGGTATATGGATTGTTGGTGGCACAGGGGGGGTGTGTTGTATATTGCAATGTTTATTGGGGGCAATTGTCCCCAATTAACATGCTATTATGCCCTAACCCCTTCATTGCCTTAGCAGATACCCGCTGAGGTAATGAAACAGCACTAATGTATTTTTAATAATATTGTGAGTGAACAGGGGTTCTCCTGAGCTGAACCACATTGATTTCTGGCTCAGGGACCCCCTGCTTCCCGAGTTACAGGCCACGGTTTGGAGCATCGGGTGCCAGTGTCGCCGCCATCTTGATAGCGTCCATGTCGCGTCTTGGACGCTATAAAATGGCGGCAACACGGGCACCCGATGCCCCTTCCCGGGTCCTGTAACTCAGGAAGCAGGGGGTCTCTATGCCAAAAATCAATGCGGTTCAGCTCAGGAGGCACCCTGCTCCTGTAAACTATTATTAAAAATACATTAATGCTACTTCATTACCATAGTGGATAGCCGCTACGGTAATGAATTATGGTTTATTGATATGTGTGTTTTACTCATAGTCTGTTCAGGGGGTCTCTGCAGGGGAACTGCTTTGGTTTTAGGTCCGGGGAACCCCTGCTTCCAGAGATACAGGTCCCGTTATGGGTTGCCGATATCCCTCTGCTTTGTTTACATCCCGTGGTCACGTGATCATGACATTTACAGCCCAGACCCTTTTATTCTCCGACATCTCCGAATTTTTTCGGGGATTTTTTCAGAATGCCACGCACTTCACCGCGTTCATGCCGCATTCATGTTGCATTCATGCCGGCGTCACCCACGGTTGATGTGTTTATTGATGTGTTTATTGATAATGGTTCGGATATAATTTGTTGCAATTCTTCACGTATCCGCCAGGTTGCAGATATCCATGAATTGTAATACGCATGCGTTTCAATAATGTGTTGACTTGCAGGTGTTTAAAAAAATACCACAGTGGTCCATTGTAAATGGACCTTGGTACTGAAGAAGTTACAATAATGTATCAATTTAGGCTTTTCATATTAAAATCTAAATGCGCAGTGTCTGGTGTTCTATTGTCCTGAGAGTTCCGAGATGAGTGCACCACTGCAGTCCGTGTTCCAAAAACCCAACATAAGGTACACTTATTTAATATTGGCCACGATTAAAGCAACAGATGATAAGATGGCAACAGTTGGTGTGTAGCACCAGATTTTTCCCGTATCTTTGATCATGGAGACTTCAAAAGGTGAAAGGTCATGTTAAAACCAACTAAGAAACGTCAGTCGCAGGCAAGCAATGCGCCAGCGCCAGCACCGGTTTCCAATAACGGTCCGACTGTCAGTGAAAACCTGGTAACCGGCAACCCTTGCTGTCTGTCCCCGCCAAGATACCTGCAGCCTGAGCCGGATTTCGCGTACAGATTCCAGCAAGCTTGCATGTACCAAAGCGATTTCCAGCCTCATCAGCTGACTACAGGTGTAGTAGTCCCGCTGTCACCTGTCAACTACGTGTATAATCAAGAATACGGTTCTGGCAGTGGTTCGGCGCCAGCTGATTGGCAAAGTCTATGGTGAGTAATGTTGCCGTATTTTATTCTGTTTTTGAAATATCAATATCAATGCACAAGCGATTCTCCTGTAAGCAATATCATTGACTGAGCAGCTTCTACAGTAGATACTGAACAATTGCTGGAAAGCTAGGCGCATGCGCATTGGAACCTTCTTGAAATGCATATGCGTGTCATCACATCGACGGTAGGCGCATGCGCATGTGAGCAGGAGACACCCCCCAAGAAAATTATTGGTGGGACTGACTGTGGGAACTTCTTTATGGGACTGACTGACCATTTCAGTAAAACTTGTTTTTTTGTTTTTCCTCAGAAAATAAAACTTTGTCATATCATGCGGAAAACGGCAAATGGACGGATTTCGATGGATAATATCGCTTTGTGTAACAATGCCTGCACATTGCTGAATCAGATTTAAAAAACCACGTACCGGAGTCAACAGTTTAGTTGCCGTTGTTATTGATTAGGATAGAATACTGTAACTGAGAGCTTCATAGAAAACCTGAAACAGTATGCTGTTTTCAGACCGTATACAATACTTTTTTTTATATATATACTGTATAATTAACCCGAAAAATAAAAAGTATGCATTTATTCTACATGTATTCCAGGACATATGTGTATTCTATACCCGTACAGCAGGGGTGGGGAACCTTTTTTCTGCCAAGGGCCATTTTGATATTTATAAAATCATTCGATGGCCATCCAAAATTATCAACTTAAAAATTAGCCTGCTATATTTGGTCAAACATTTAATGAACTCACCACTAATGTGATGACTGAAACGGCTTCTCTTTGGGTGACTAACTGACTCTTGGGTGGTGGGTGACTATGACTGACTGTGGGTTGGTGTCTATGCGCACGCACACGTGCGCACACACACACACACACACATGCACGCACGCACGCACACACACACACACACACACACACAGAAATTGGGCAGGGGGTAGGGAAATCAGACTCTCAGACCCACTCTCTCACTCAGACTCTCAGACCCACTCTCTCTCTCAGACTTTCAGACCAACCGTCTCTCTCAGACTCTCAGACCCACTCTCTCTCTCAGACTCTCAGACCCACTCTCACTCTCAGACTCTCAGACCCACTCTCTCTCTCTCAGACTCTCAGACCCACTCTCTCTCTCAGACTCTCAGACCCACTCTCTCTCTCAGACTCTCAGACCCACTCTCTCTCTCAGACTCTCAGACCCACTCAGACTCTCAGACCCACTCAGACCCTCAGACCCACTCAACCTCTCACACCCACTCAGACTCTCAGACCCACTCAGACTCTCAGACCCACTCAGACTCTCAGACCCACTCAGACTCTCAGACACACTCACAGACTCTCAGACCCACTCACATACTCTCAGACCACTCTCACTCAGACTCTCAGACCCACTCTCACTCAGACTGTCAGACCCACTCTCACTCAGACTGTCAGACCCACTCTCACTCAGACTGTCAGACCCACTCTCACTCAGACTGTCAGACCCACTCTCACTCAGACTGTCAGACCCACTCTCACTCAGACTGTCAGACCCACTCTCAGACTGTCAGACCCACTCTCAGACTGTCAGACCCACTCTCAAGACTCTCAGACACACACTCTCTCAGACACACACTCTCTCTCTGACACACACTCTCTCTCTGACACACACTCTCTCTCTGACACACACTCTCTCTCTCAGACACACACACTCTCTCTCTATCAGACACACACACTCTCTCTTTCAGACACACACTCTCTCTCTCTCTCAGACACACAATCTCTCTCTCTCTCTCTCTCTCTCTCAGACACACACTCTCCCTCTCTCAGACACACTCTCCCTCTCTCAGACACACACTCTCCCTCTCTGACACACACTCTCCCTCTCTAAAACACACACTCTCCCTCTCTCAGACACACCCTCTCTGACACACACTCTCCCTCTCTCAGACACACACTCTCACAGACACACACTCTCCTTATCTCAGACACACACTCTCCCTCTCTCAGACACACACTCTCACTCTCTCAGACACACACTCTCTCAGACACACACTCTCACTCTCTCAGACACACACTCTCACTCTCTCAGACACACACTCTCACTCTCTCAGACACTCTCACTCTCTCAGACACTCTCACTCTCTCAGACACTCTCACTCTCTCAGACACATAAACTCTCTCAGACACACACTCTTTCAGACACATACACTCTCTCAGACAGACACACACTCTCTCGGACACACACACTCTCTCAGACACACACACACTCTCAGACACACACACTCTCAGACACACACACACACTCTCAGACACACACACTCTCTCAGACACACACACTCTCTCAGACACACACACTCTCTCAGACACACACACACACACTCTCAGACACACACACACACTCTCAGACACACACACACACACACACACACACACACACACACACACACACACACACACACACACACACACACACACACACACACACACACACACACACACACACACACACACTCTCAGACACACACACACACACTCTCAGACACACACACACACACTCTCAGACACACACTCTCAGACACACACACACACACACACACACACACACACACACACACACACACACACACACACACACACACACACACACACACACACACACACACACACACACTCTCAGACACACACACACACACACACACACACACTCTCAGACACACACTCTCAGACACACACACACACACACACACACACACACACACACACACACACACACACACACACACACACACACACACACACACACACACACACACACACACACACACACTCTCAGACACACACACTCTCAGACACACACACTCTTAGACACAGACTCTCTCTCAGACACACACTCTCTCTCAGACATACACTCTCTCTCAGACACACACACACTCTCTCTCTCAAACACACACACACACACACACACACACACTCTCTCTCAGACACACACACACACACACACACACACACACACACACACACACACACACACACACACACACACACACACACACACACACACACACACACACACACTCTCTCTCTCAGACACACATACACACACACACACTCTCTCTCTCAGACACACACACACTCTCTCTCTCTCAGACACACACACACACACTCTCTCTCTCAGACACACACACACACACACACACTCTCTCTCTCTCTCTCAGATACACACAGGGGGAGGGAAATCTGATCGGGGGGGATCGGAGCAGGTGCCCTCTGCAACTACTGCTCGGTGTGGGAAAAAGGAGGACCGTGTAAGTGCGCAAGGGGGGGGGGGATCTGAGCAGGGGGGATCAGAGCAGGTGCCCTCCTCCGCAACTGCTACCCGGTGTGGGGAGGAGGGCCGTGTAAGTGCACGGGGGAGAGGGGCGGAGCAGGGAGGGGGGCGGAGCAGGGGGGGATCGGAGCAGGTACCCTCCACAACTGCTGCCCGGTGTGGGGAGGAGGAGGAGAGGCGGTAGTGAGGTGTCTCTCCCACTGCAGACTCGTTCTTCTATCCCCCAAGTCTCTTATACCCCCTCCCAATCCCCCACTCCTCTTATACCCCTCCCCCCCAGAGGGCTGCTTACCCGTGCCGCCCTGGTGATACTCAGGTCCTTAATCACCTCAGGCAGCTGCTGCCACACACAGACAGTGACACAAAAACACAGTGACCGTGACACAGACAGTGACACACACACACAGAGACACATACAGACAGTGACAGTGAGACACACACACACACAGTGACACACACACACACACACACACACACACACACACACACACACACACACACAGAGACAGTGAGACACACAGAGACAGTGAGACACACAGAGACAGTGAGACACACAGAGACAGTGAGACACACAGAGACAGTGAGACACACAGAGACAGTGAGACACACAGAGACAGTGAGACACACACACACACATACAGAGAGAGACAGTGACACACACACACAGCGAGACAGTGACACACACACACACACACACACACACACACACACACACACACACACACACACACACACACACACACAGTGAGACACACAGAGACAGTGAGACACACAGAGACAGTGAGTCACACAGAGACAGTGAGACACACACACAGTGACAGTGACACACAGTGACAGTCACACACAGTGACAGTGCCAGACACACACAGTGACAGTGCCAGACACACACAGTGACAGTGCCAGTGCCAGACACACACAGTGACAGTGCCAGACACACACACACACACACACACACACACACACACACACACACACACACACACACACACACACACACACACACACACACACACACACACACACACACACAGTGACAGAGACAGACACACACACTGTGACACACACACAGTGGCACACACACAGTGACACACACAGTGATACACACACACAGTGACACACACACACACACACACACACACACACACACACACACACACACACACACACACACACACACAATAAGCCCACCTCTGCAAACACACACAAAAATAAGGCCTCTGCCCCCTTGGGGTGGGTAAAGTGCCTGGGAGGTGGTATAAGGGGGCATGTGGGTTACCTGGGCTGCTGGAGCAGCATAGGTAGCCAGTGCAGCTGAGAGACTGGCAGGCCCGCAGAGCCTAAAGGGAGGGACAGAGGGGCGGAGCCTAAGGAGCCCGGCATTACTGGAGGAGAGAAGGGAGGGGGGCAGTGCTGTAGGAAGAGGCGGGTTTTTTTTAAAACCATTCTTGTAGGTTTGCTTCCCGGGGGCCGGACTAAATGATTTCGCGGGCCTTACACGGCCCGCGGGCCGGACGTTCCCCACCCCTGCTATACAGCATGTATTGTTTTAATACTCTTGTGATGTACAGTACTGAGCATGCCTACAGTATACAGTACAGTATGCCTGGACAGTACTGTATGTTCTAGAAACACTGTATTTTGTTACAGTATAAAAGGAGACAATGGAACAATTTAAAACAAATCAACATTTTCTTTTATTGGTGGAGTAAGTACAAAAAGGGTACAGCAATTCAAAACGTTTACAGGTGTATGGTGTACTGCTAGTAAAAACATTAATGTACAGAACGTCAAAACATTTACAGTAGTATGGTGTACAGTACAGTAAGTCAGGCCTGCACAACTCCAGCCCTCGAGGGCCGCAAACAGGCCCGGTTTTCAGGATTGAAAACCGGGCCTCTTTGCGGCCCTCGAGGACTGGAGTTGTGCAGGTCTTGTGTAAGTAAAAACATTTCTTTATTAATAAAATTTAAAACACGCAACATCTCCTTTATTAAAGTACACAAAGTCAAAACATTTACAGAACAACAGTATGGTGTTAGTAAAAAACATTTCTTTATTAATACAAGTTAAAACAAGCAACAAGTGAAAAAATAAACAACATTTGAACAGTCACGCAACTTCGATCCCTACCAGATTGTCCTTCCAAGGCCGATGCCTTGAATGATGCAAAATGCCATTAATGGCGCCTCTCCCGATTTTCATTACAGGATCGGTAATTGAAAAATAGCGCCGCAATTCCACCACAATAGTCCTTCTTAAATTTTCAGGAAGCGCCCTTTTTTTCGCGATTTCCGTCGTAGTTTACATTGTTGGCCCACACGCAGTACACCAAGTATGACACGTGGTGCTTGAAAATTAACATGCCATACTTCTGGGTAAACCAGCACTCATCACCCTATACTTCTCCCTGAGTGGATTGGGCAGTTCGCGCAGCATGATGTCGGGCACCGTATCGATGCAAGCGTATGTGGGTTGGATTCTGGGAGTGGGTGTTCTTCTGGGAGCGGGTGTGCTTGTGGTGGCGGGCGAGGGCAGGTTGTCTGGGAGGATGCTTTCCTCCTGTCTTGGTCATCGTGTTGTCTCCTGGCGTGGTCTTGACGGAGTTGTCATGTCATCCTCGTCAATGGCATACATGTACACATATTCTTCTGGTGGAGGGGGTGCGTTTAGTGATGGACGGTTGAAGGTCCGATTCATCCCATCCATACCACCCTCCTGCTCCAGCATCGGAGATACAGGGGCATGAACTCTGAGCAAATTATGTATTCCCGCTATGTCATTCTCTATCTTCTCCATTCGTTGATCCATCTTTTCCATCCGTTGATCATCTTCTCCATCTGTTGATCCATCTTCTCTATCTGTTGATCCATATTTAGCATGGTCTCTAAAAGAAGATCTATCTTTACCAGCATAGTAGAGTTCCCGGTGTCATGGAACAAGAACTGCACTTCTGTTTCACCCCCCCCTTTCCTTGCAGTTCATTATTGCTACATGTTGTTCCTCCCCCAGACATTTCTGTGAGTTGCTATAGCAACCCCAGCCTTTCTCTCAAATGAGCTAGTCTGCTACCTCCCCCTCTGCTCTGCCCACAGATGGTCTGTCCCGAGGCTATCTTGCTACCAGCATACATTGGAATTTCCTTTTCCACCATCACCACTGGATGAGTGAGTACCCTGCTGTAACTGCTGTAGTGGTAGGATTACCCTTTTCACCTGCCCTTAACTACCAAGCACCCACAGAGAGACATTATCCAAACACCAACATCTCTTCACAAGTGCCTGTCTTTTATGCTGCTTTCCCCAAATAAAGTAAAGAAAAGATACAGAACTTATTGTGCTTTGAAAAGAGGGCCGAGTTGAAGCTATCTGGGCTAATCATCTTACACATGACCCTGGCCTCCAGAATAGTGAAAAGGATACCGTGTGCCTTACAGACACTTACAGGAGCTGCTACTCTAGACTTTATGACAACACAGAGCAGCCTTTCAAACAGCAGCAGCTTTACACTGCCAGACAGCGCAGCAAGCCTTATACAGCAAACTGCACACAGCCTTCAGCCTTACAAATAAGCCAGCAGATTCTCACTGGTCACAGCCAGCAAACAACCCTGCACACAAGGCAGCAGCCTTGCAGACAGACAGTGCTTCTTACACAAAACCCTATTGCCTTTCTCTGTCTGAGTTCAACCTCTGCACAGCTCCATAGTGAGGGATTACCATCTCACCTTACCCTGCGCACGTTCCCACGGCTAGCGCCACCAAGGGACACGCCACCGGACACCCACCAGGACATGGGCCAAAGCCACCGGACACCTGTGAGTACAGCTACGCTGAATGCTGCAGGACACCGCTCGGCATCATCTGAGACAGTCGCCCATCGCTGACACAGGTAAAAGACCGCACGCCACACGCACTGGCTAAAGGCCTACACACACCTACAGCATAGCAGAACTCAGAGCCTCACCAGACATCACGCAGGAGAGTGATCACTCAGACACAGAGACCGCTGCGCAACTGCAACAGGCGCAGGCAGACCCAAGGCCCAAACGGACAGTCACACTGACACAAAAGGCCCGTGAAAAATACGAGACTGACATTGAAGCGCACCGCGCTAAATTAGAGTTGGCCTGGAACACTACCACACTTGGGATACGCAATGTCGCCGGCGCTGGCAATTCTGTACAACAGCTCGAGCAGGCAATAACTCAATTAAAGATAGACCACTCATGCTACCAAGGGCAGTCAGAGGCATACACCACTTACTTGGCCAGGGCTAACACCGGTGAAAGCCTGCAAGAAAGGGACTTACAGCACAATATTGACTCGACACGTGACAGCCGCGTGCGAACCGCCATCACAGACGCCCAAAGCGAGAGAAAAGAGATCCTCCTGGAGACCGCATCGCAGCACTCAAGCACATACATGCACTCATCAAGGTCAGCAAGGTCAGCGCAATCTAACACGTCCAGCGCAAGCACAAACGCTACCAAGGAGCAAGCCACCGCAGAGGCCGCACGTGCCAGGGCCGAATATAGTCGCAGAGAGGCAGCCATAAGAGCAGGAAGAGCGCGCATAGAAGAGGAGGAACAGACAGCCGCCGCTAATGCCGCCGCCGCTGCCGCCACTTCTGCCGCCACTGCTGCCGCCACCGCTGCCACCACTGCGGCCGCCACTGCTGCCACTAACTCCGCCACTGCTATCGCCGACACGGCCGCTACTGCCGCAGCCACTACGCATAGGAAAGCCGAATTTGATGCGGAACTAGAGGCACTTAATCAAGAGAAGGAAGCCGCCGCCATAGCCCAAATTGAAGTCCTAGAAGCAGCCGCGCGATAGGACGGCAGGGAGCAACCGTACAGACGGATAGCCTCAGAGGATCCAGCCCAACGCACTGAAGACTACGTAAGGAGCCTCTTCAGTGTAAATACCAGTGCACCATCTCAACACAGAGGGAGTCACTCTACAGACACCGAAGACTTGCTAGGTCCACGAGGAGAAGACGCTGCTCCGTCAATGGTACATGCTGCCTGGGATAGCCACAGCCGCCACAGTGATCCACATGCCAGCGCGCACACGGATGCACTACAACAGGCTCGCCATCCAGGTACACCCACACGGGAAAACACAGCCCCTCACACCGACCAGCAGTCATCACGCATCCACGCCAAGGAAGAGGTGACCGCACAGACCCTCCCAGAAACTACCTCAGAACACACCGATGCCTCAGGCCTGACAGACATAGCCAAGTACATGATCCGGCGTGACCTGGTGCAAGCAGGACTCATCAGCTTCGACGACCGCCCTGAGAACTACCGGACGTGGAAGTTCACGTTCAAAGACGCAATCAACAGCTTGGACTTCGCAGCAAGGGAAGAGCTCAACCTGCTATTCAAGTTCCTGGGGGACGAATCCAGTGAGCACGCGAAGAGACTTCGGGCGGCAAACGCGAACCAACCCCAAGTAGGTCTTGACCTAGTGTGGGAAAGCCCGAAGCAGTCGAGGATTCGCTCTTCAAAAGAGTCGACAGCTTTCCCAAGATCACAACAAAAGACTACTCGAAGTTACGAGAGCTTGGGGACCTGCTGCAAGAGCTGGAGTTCGCAAGGAAAGACCATTCCTTAACAGGTCTCAATGTCTTGGACTCAGCTTGTGGAGTGAGACCCATCTTGGAGAAGCTACCCTACAACCTCCAAGTAAAATGGATTTCACAAGGCTCCAAATACAAAAGGGAGAAGCAAGTCGCCTTCCCCCCATTCTCATTCTTCTTGAGCTTCATCCGCGAAGGGGCAAGGACAAGGAACGATCCCAGTTTCATCTTAGGTGCGCAAACCACACTCAGTGCAAGCAGCCTGAGGAATAAGAGACCAGTGGCGAGATACGGTAACACTCAAACACCCATCTCGGTCCACAGGACGGACGTGCCTCCCACGACCCAAACTACTCCCAATCGGTCGATCGCCGGAGACGAGGAACCAAGGGACCCAAACAGGGAATGTCCCATATACAAGTAGCCACACCCACTTAACAAGTGCTTTGGGTTCAGGATGAAGTCCCTAGAGGAACGCAAGAGGTTACTTGGAGAATTCAGAGTTTGCTTCAGGTGCTGCGGTTCCACGACTCACCTAGCCAGAGACTGTAAAGAAGATATCAAATGTACAGTGTGCGAAAGCGACAAGCACGTGACATCGTTACACCCAGAGGCGCTGACACTCCACCAACTCAACAACCCATCCTCCGTAGTGGAGCATGGCGGGGAGAAAGAAGAAGGAGAGCCAACGTCCGTCACATCTCAGCGCACTGAGGTTTGCGGAAAAGAAGGTGACAATATGTCCTGCTCCAAAATATGCCTTGTCGCAGTGCACCCCCAGGGACAACCTGAGAAGGCTATTCGGATGTATGCAATCCTTGACGACCAAAGCAACAGATCATTCTCGAAGACTGAGTTCTTTGACCTATTCAACTTACAGGACAATGCCTCACCCTACACCCTCAGAACCTGTGCAGGGTCAACTGAGTCAACAGGGAGAAGAGCAAGCGGTTACGTCATACGTTCGGTGGATAACAGAGTGAAGATAGCTCTCCCCAAACTCATCGAGTGCAACCACATGGCCACAAACAGGGATGAGATTCCCACACCAGACGTGGCACGCCATTACCTGCACCTCAAAGGAATAGCCGACTACATCCCGCCGGTAGAGCAAGGCGCCAAGATCTTGCTGCTGCTCGGTAGGGATATCTTAAGGGTACATAAAGTCTGTAAACAGCATAATGGACCCCACAACGCGCCATACGCCCAAAGACTTGACCTAGGAAGGGTGATAGTGGGCAACGCATGCACTGACAAAGAGCACAGACAAGACTATGTTGACGCCCGCAGAACGGTGGTAACAGAATATGGACACACATCTCTCTCTGAACCATGTCTTGGCCATCTCCAAGTGACCAAAGGGCCAAGTGAAGAGAAAAGACAAGGTCATACCCCTGAGATCAACAAAAACATCCTCACATCGGGGGGATGTGACAATGGCCTAGGATGCTCAGCAGTCCAGACATCTAAGGATGATGAGTCGATTCCACCGAAGGAGGAAAGTAACCTCCCAAAGGTGACCGACAAAGGGATCGTCCAAAAGGCAATAAACAATCAAACAGTCCTCTCGCGAGCAATGGCACGACTAAGACGTACAGTTGTTCCTCTCCACAGAGTATCAAGTGACAAAGCAGCCAGCTGTCACGGCTGGCATAGCCGCAAAAGATTGCGCCCTACAGGTGAAGCCACAGTGTCAGAAAGACTGTCCTCTCACACGTCAAAAAAGAGACAGCCGCAAAGACATTTCACAAAGGGATTTACAAGGGCAAAAGAGACTGTTTTTCGTTATGTCCAAGGAGAGAACAACCTCCTGAGGGCAGTCAACAAAGAGACACAAAAGCGTTTCACCAAATTACGTGGAGATGTTCTCGTGCAAGAGAAATGCACCGATGACCTACGGTGCACAGCGTTCCAGACAAAAAGGGACGACGACAAGCAAACACCATCGAGGGAAGATAGAGGATCCCCGAGGTTAACAGTCAAGGAGCTCGTTAAAGACGGGCCGGGCAGCTGGGTGAACCCGCTACCATTCTGTTCACCAAGAAGACGCCTCCTGAACAATAGAGAACCTGCCATCTCTAGGCTCACTTCGCTCCGCCGCAACCCACAAAGGGAGCCGGAGACCAAGAATCAAATTGTGGTCTTCACGCGGAAGAGATTCCTTAGCGGACTAATCATCTTACACATGACCCTGGCCTCCAGAATACCCGGGGATATCGACACTTAACCCATTCAGCATGCGGTCTAACGAGCTGGATCTTGTGCATGGGGTGCTGTGGACATCTGGGTAGATGGGTGCTACGGAGGATGAGATGGGGGTTCCCTGGAGAGAAGTGGCTACGTCGTCGAAGAAGGATGGAAAAAGTGACCTGTGGATTTCCGGGAGAGATGCGGCAGAGTCGTCTAATCGTAATGGAGAAAGTGACCCGTGGATTTCCGGGAGAGCAGCGGCAGCATCGTGGTCGAGTTGTGGAGAAGATGGGCTGTGGATTTCCGGCAGAGCAGCGGCAGAGTTGTCGAAGAGAAATCGAGGAAGTGGCCTGCGGGTTCGATGGGTTGGCTGCCATTTGTTTTGCTTTTAGTGTACATCACCGAATTTTTTCTTGACATAATAAGGCTTACGTGTATTTAAACCCTTAGCCTTTGGGGTCAGCAGAAGGTTTTCTTTATAAGCCTTAGCCTTTCGCTTTGGACTTGGCTTGGAAATGGCTCCTGCCTTTCGCTTTTTCTGCTTGACAGGCACGGCAGAGGCGAGTGGGTTCCTGCGTCCATAGAATCGGGATTGATCCATGGAAGCAGATGGCACAATGCAGTATCTGGACAAGGGAAAGTTCAGATACAGATCATCGAGTGGTGGGCTATGCAAAGTGTGTAACCTTTTATGCATGGCGATGAGGTACAGTTGTTAAAAGTGGGCATACTCTAATGTGAGTCATTAACGTATAAATACACCATCCATTTTGTTTATTAACTGCACATTGAATACACATCGACTAAACATCGAATATACATTCTTGTGCTTGTATTTCTTTCTACTCGCAGCAATGCCTGTTAAAAAGATTTCAAAGGATCTCAGCATGAGAATTAAGGAGATGTACACGAGCGGACAATGAATTGCAGATATCCAACGCTGGTTAGCTGCTTCTGGCCTCGTTGTACCAACAACCACCGTGTGCTATCATGCACACAGTAAGACCAAACAACGCACGAGGACACCAACGGTAACTAACGCGTAAGTATATTTATATAACTATATAATACAGTATATCTATCTATTATTGTTTTTATTGCTGCATATTAATATAACTGTATAGTATAGATCTATCTAATATTATGGTTATTTCTGTTTATTTATATTACTATATACTGTAATACAGTATATCTATCTATTATTGTTTATATTGCTGCATATTAATATAACTATATAGTATAGATCTATCTAATATTATGGCTATTTCTGTTTATTTATATTACTATATAATACAGTATATCTATCTATTATTGTTTATATTGCTGCATATTAATATAACTATATAGTATAGATCTATCTAATATTATGGTTATTTCTGTTTATTTATATTACTATATAATACAGTATATCTATCTATTATTGTTTATATTGCTGCATATTAATATAACTATATAGTATAGATCTATCTAATATTATGGTTATTTCTGTTTATTTATATTACTATATAATACAGTATATCTATCTACTATTGTTTACTGTAAATTATGTGCTGTACTTGTGGCCTACTGCACTGTAACTTGCAGGATTGTTGTTTTTCTGTACACTGAAGGGAGACAACTCTTCTGGTTGACAAAATAAGTGAAGAGAATGACGAGAAGAGTGCCTTAAGGGTCAAAGACACTCTGCTGAAAAATCACAATCTCACTGTATCCGAGACCAGCATAAGAAGATGAGACGCAGAATTGGATGGAAATATGGACGTGTGAGGTTAGTACTGGACAGTACAAGAGGTTAAAGTGTTGTTTAAGAAATTGTACTGTACCTATAAAATTATTCCTTGAAATTACAGAGCGTACCCTATGATAAGGGACGTTAACAACATCAAGAGAGTGGTCCAGGCCCAGGCATGGATCGACAGTGGAGAAACTTTCCAGGATTGCATCTTCACTGACGAGTCTACTGTATAGCTGGAGAGATTTGCCACCTTTGCATTCCACAAACAAGGTCGCATATCTATGAAGCCGCATCCAAAACACCCAGTGAAGATGCATGTGTGGGGTGCCATCTCTAGGCGTGGACCAGGATGCATTGTCATCTTTGAAGGCAAAATAAGTCACACGCTTTTGCCTTATACACTGTACTGTACAAGTGTGCAGTTTTTTGAGCACTTTTTTTTCTTGTTATAGGAATCATGAATAAAGCTTTTTTCCAAGAGCAAATTGTGCCTGAGATTGTGGAATACATCACACGTGAGTTCCCAGATGGTCACCGTTTCTACCAGGACAACGATCCGAAGCACACCACGCCAACAGCGCATATTCTTGAGCGCGGTATCAACTGGGTGAAGACGCCAGCGGAGTAAGTGCGGTAACCATGTCTCATTTTTCCCCACTGTTTAACTAATTGTCCTTCCCCCCCCCTCCAATGACAGACCACCAGACTTCAATCCTATCGAAATGGTCTAGCATCAGCTGAAGGATCATATCCGAAAAGTCGTGAAACCCTCCAAAAAGGATGAGCTGGCGCAAGGCATAATGAGTTTATGGAACGATGTACTCACCGTGGAACGATGCAATAAATATATTGACCATATTGCGACTGTGTTGCCCATTGTGATCGAGCGTAATGGGCAAACATCAGGTAGGTAGTATTGTATAGTACTGTACTGTAGTATGGTAAGTACAGGTACACCAAGTACAGTACTGTATGATATAGGTAAGTATGGCACACATTTTTTCTTTCCTGAGAGAGCAGCACTAGCTATCTGGTTACAAAGTATTTAACAGTAGTTACAGTATACAGGCATACCCCGCTTTAAGGACACTCACTTTAAGTACACTCGCGAGTAAGTACATTTCGCTCAATAGGCAAACAGCAGCTCACGCATGCGCCTGTCAGCACGTCCTGAACAGCAATACTGGCTCCCTACCTGTACCGAAGCTGTTCACAAGCGGGGAGACTATAGAGCCTGTTACACATGTGTTATTTACATCAGTTATGCACGTATATGACGATTGCAGTACAGTGCATGCATCAATAAGTGGGAAAAAGGGAGTGCTTCACTTTAAGTACATTTTCACTTTACATACATGCTCCGGTCCCATTGCGTATGTTAATGCGGGGTATGCCTGTACAGTAGTTCCAGAATAGACTAGTTTGACAGTACTATCTGCATACTGTAGTCTAATATGGAGTAGCTATATAGTATACAATGCCATAATATGCACCTAACTGCACACATTTTTTCTTTCCTGAGAGAGCAGCACTAGCCATCTGGTTACAAGGTATTTAACAGTAGTTATACAGTAGTTCCAGTATAAACTGGTTTGACAGTACTACAGTACCTGCATTCTGTAGTCCAATATGGAGTAGCTATACAGTACACAATGCCATAATACAGTATGCACATAACTGCACTAATTGTTTCTTTTCTTGTCTTTTCAGAGAAAAAAGGATGGACAGGGGAATGGGGGTATCATGTGTAAATTTTGTGAACTGTGTGTACAGTTAAGTGTATCTAAACTGCAGTCATGATTTACACAAAACCTCCTCTCTCTCAACGAACTACACAGAATGAGGAAGAAGATAAAGACGGAAAATTAGTATTACTCTTTTTATTATTATCAATGTGCATTATTCATGATTATCCACCGGCCCTCAATTTTCAACTGTGCTGTACTATTTTGTTATTTCTCTTCTGCATACTTCAATAGTGTATCTAGTCATGATTCACACAACCCCCCCTCCCTCTCTCATTGATTATTTGTATTTTTCTTTCCTGATAAAATAAAATACATATTTAATTACATTAAGATTTTATTTCTTTAAATTCACTATGAATGTGTGTGGGGGTGATTCTTCAAGAAGACATACATTTTTAATAATTGGTTACCTTTTTAATAATTGGTTACATAATCAGATTAACATAAGGGAAAGCCAACAATAGGAAAATTAACGAATGGTCTGAGAGAGGTGCCGATAAGAGGTTGAAATCCTTGAGCGAGTCTTGTGTGTTTGTGTGCGGGGGGAGGGGGGTAAAGCTGCATGAAGGATTATCTGTACTGTAGTTCAAAGACATGACATATTTTCAACAGGCAGGTCATCATAATAATTTGATCCCCACCCCCACAAATACATAAAAATCACACAAATCAATCATGTGCAGCCAAACGCACAGTGTTGCAGTCAAAAGCTACAGCACAGATTGAATATCGTAATATCAAGATGGTTGAGGCAGACCCATGTTCATGTTGAGAAAATAAAAAATGATGAGGAAAAAAAATATTTTTAATTTTTTTTGGTCATTCTTGAAATTTGCAAGCAATTCACGCATGCACAGTAATAATCAATTACAGCTCCCTTCCCAAAGAGGATTACACGCAGTCGCAGAGAGGTGACTCAGAGCCAACAATAGGAAAATGAATGAATGTTCTTAGAGAGGTGTCGATAAGAGGTTGAAATTCTTGAGCGAGCCTTGTGTGTGTGTGCTGGGGGGAGGGGGGTAAAGCTGCATGAAGGATTAGCTGTACTGTAGTTCAAAGACATGACATATTTTCAACAGGCAGGTCATCATAATAATTTGATCCCCACCCCCCAAATACATAAAAATCACACAAATCAATCATGTGCAGTCAAACGCACAGTGCCGCAGGAATGTGATGACAGGAATGTGATTGAAACCAGAAAGACACCTATTCAAAGGAATGGTGTGGGAGAGGTGTACTGTAGATAAGATAAGAAGTTGAAATACTGCAGTGCAGTAAATTAGCCTGTCTCGCCACCGGCAACTCGCCATGTTTGGAAATGTTGCCCTCGCAGGGATTCGCCAGGGATTCGGCCATTCCTGCATACTGTGAGGGCAACATGCAAAAAACATGGCGAGTTCAAACCCCTGCCAAAAGCACTTTTTTGCCGCTTAGTGTATGACCCCGAGTCTGACAGTGTCGGCATCCCGATTGTGCTCAGCTGGCTTCAGTCTCCTAGTGCTTCTCACTTCCGTGTTCCCTGGCGGATGACGTCACAATGACGATTGGGCCAATGGAAACCTCCAATTCCAGCTTCTATGATGCGAGAGATGGGATGGCATGGCAGCGCATATAGTACTTGCGGTTTTCAGGGACCAGCTTACACGTTTGCTTCAGCTCACTGAACTTCCTCAGGGGTGCAATGATTGTCCACAATGCACTGGTCAAATCTGTATAGTTCCAAATGTTGATGTCACAGTGAAAAAAGGGGTGGCGCAAGTGCTAATTAATTAACCAATTGAAAGATCTATAAAAATTGTAACAAGACGTATTCAAATGAAACGGTGAGATATGGTATGCAATTGGTAGCAAATAGTTGTTCTGAGGACAAACAGACATCAATTAGCATACAGTTTATCAAATTCATATTTATGGGTTTTTAATAATCCTAACAATGTAGTATTATCTAATCCTCGATTTTGTGGTTATTCCACCTCAGATTAATTTATGCACTGTTTTGTATGAGTAACTTTATGCTAATTTATGTATTTTTGTCCCTGTTTCTCAATTTAAAATTTGTTACACATTTGTACTATGTCATTTTCTTTCTTTTTACATGTTTGAGGGGAGTTTGCGCTTTGGAGCTTTTATGACGTCTACCTAAAGGCTGTTGAGAAACACCCTTCAACCAGCTGCATCACCCCTGCATGTGATATAAATACTTGCACTTAGAGTTTTATATATTCATTTTTTAATTAGGTGTTTGAGGTTTATGCTTTCTTCTCCTGCTACAAAAGGAAATAAAGCCGGGCCGACTACTTGCAAATAAGATGAAAGATAATGAACAATATAATTTAATGGATAGTTATACATTCAAAACTATTCAGGGCAAATAACCTATAATGCGAATTAACTAAACAACACCATTACACATTTCTACTCTAACCTGTGTAGTTTGCATTTAGATAAAGGGAAAACATGTCACAGAAAATCAGAAATAGACTCATTCTGAACTACTAGTTCCCTCCCTCAACTGGATCCCAGGGATGTTGAGAAATCTAATTCTTCCATTATTCTACAGTATATGAGGTCACTTCTGCTATTAAGAAATTTAAATTAGCTAAATCCATGGATCATGATGGTTTTGGTCATAAATATTATGAAACTTTCAGTGAATTACTAGTCCCTCATATAGCCAATTTATTTAACAAATCCATCAACAAGCTCAGCTAATCAGGCCACTATTGTTACAATTTTAAAGGAGGGAAAGGACCACTCATGTTCCAATTTTAGGCCGATTTCAGTAATTAATAATGGTCTAACGATTCTCTCTCAACTAATTCACCCAGACTAAGTTGGATTTCTACCAACTAGGCAATCGTCAGACAATATTAGGACAAATATCGATCTAATACATTTTGCATGTTCTCATAACATTCCCTTAGTTCTTCTCTCATTGAAAAACATACAGGACACCTACAAGCTCATATTGAACCCCCAAAATAACCACAACATAAGTATAAGTGTCACAGAGGAGTGCTAGAGCATGGCAATATATATTTAAAACCAGAGACAGAACATGAAACACAGACAGAGCTCAGTGCACATCCAATGACACCTATACACGGTACAGTGCATATATATATATATATATATATATATATATATATATATATATATATATATATATATATATATATATATCTTTTGAATAAAATGGTCTTTTAGTTTAACTCTTTGGCCAAAGTGTTGTAAGCCTTTGAGCCCCTACATGGCAGACCACATCTCAAGGGTACCTAACACTCATATAAATTCTTAATAACCTGTACATTACCAGGAAGAATGATTTATAATAAATCTGTCAAAATTAGTTGCATAGATCTAAGTCTGATTGAAGCTCTTATTAACCTGTACATTTTCCAGGAAAAGCACTCTGTATTACAAAGTACCTCAGCTAATGTCCTCCAGAGATCTACCACCTAATCTCCTATACTATTGTACTGCGGCTCAGCTCTCGCATATGATCTCTTGGCATCGTGCCACAGCTGGGTGACATTGAGAACTCAATGATTTCACCTTTATCCATTATAAACATGCATGGATGAAGAAAAATAACAGTAATACAAGATATCCCCACTATCAATAACTCCCTGTATTTTTGGCATTGATGGGCAAAAGAAAAGTGTCAAATTATCCCTCAACACTATCATCCCTCTTGGTAAGTCAGATTAGTTTTTTTAAATGGACTGTGGTGGGCACTCAATTACTTGTATACATCAAAAAGGTGTATTGACAGATGCTTGTGCAGATTATATGGACCCGACAATAGATGCTAGAGCAAAACAAAACAAAAAGCCCTGCAGCACTCAAGGTCACAGCAAGAAGTAGCTAAAATACATGTTGATCATGTTTAGATCACAGAGTCCTTTTAGAAATATTATACCTGGGGTTTTACAAACAAGATGCTGTATTCGTGTAGCGCTGGCGTTACAAACATGCTAAATCCTTGATGACATCATAAACATGACAGTTTTGTTGCGCTCTTCTTGGAGTGGGAGGGATAACTTGCACACTGAGTCAGTAAACAGTCTTAGAGATGTAATCAAAAAGGGATTTGACTTAGCTTCGGTTATGTTCTCAGCCACAGCTTGCACAGCTTAACAGCATACAACAGGAAAAACGCTCCAAACACCCGCAATCAGTCTAGTCTGATCCCGAGAGAGCGAGGGGAGTTCTTGGCCAGGGCACCTGCACGGTCCTTGGAGAAGCTTCTGGCACTATCACCAGCCTAGGATCTTATTTATAGTATTTTGTGTTAGGCTTCCTCCAATCAGTGCAAAGTGCTGTAGCAAAATGCATACTTAAACTGATGTCACACTTCCTTTGCTGTAAACAACTCTATATATGGTAAACATGTGACACAGAGAGAGAGTGCTCTGCTAACTCAAAGCACATGTCATGGCACACTTAAGCTGATGAGTGGTCAAACATGTGAAAGGAGAGAGAGTTCTGCTAACTCAAAGCACATGTTATGGAATACTTCAGCTAATAAGTGGTACTTCCCAATACAGCATGTTTGAATACATTTGAAAATTTTAGCTATTGTACGTCTAGCTGTGACCTTTTTGAGTGCTCTAGGTTTTTTCTTGTTTTGCTCTGAACCAGATTTCCCCAATGGAACAGAAACATGGAGGGAAACACCCACAAACAGCCTTTTCTTCGTATTCGAAAGGGGGAAGCTGAAACACTTTTTACCACTATCTACAAATTCAACATTTTATCTTTTCTTTGGGTCTTCCAGGCGAGGATTTAAACGATTATGTAAATCGCATTCCCATAAGAAAGAATTGATCTCAATTTTATATAATGTCCTACAAGAGACAGTCAGAATCTAAAACTTTATATATGTTTAAGTGGGAAAAGAGTTCGGTCTTGAATTACCTATAGAGACATAATACTCAATCTCTGTAAGAACATCCAAACTCTCAATTTTTATACAAATATTAAGTAAAATGGATATAAGATTTTGTTCATGTGGTACCTAGTACCAGAGAGCTTACATTAAATGTTTCCTGAGGTGTCCAACACCTGTTGGAGGAGATGTGGAGAAGTGTCCAATAATTTCTCTGGACTGGGTGCATGGTCCTTTTACATATGGATATTCCATAGATTACAAAGCATGAGATCATTAATTCTGCATATTCGTACGGCTATCAAATGTTCCATAGTTAGCCATTGGAAACAATCGAGCCCTCCACAAATGGAGAGTATTATAAATAGGATAAACAATGACATGTTAATGGAAAAGATTTCTAGTATTTTTATAGGATCACATGACAGGTTTTGTAATATCTGGCCCCCCTTGACTAATTCCCACTCTTAGTTTTCTAACAATGCTAGTAAATATGTATCTGCCCTTTGACAATCACAATTAAAATTGATTTGTTGGCACTCGCTAACCAAAGTTAATCGAATATTTTGCTGAATGTACTGCTGTAAATGTACCAATGAATCCCCCCCCTCGTGCACCTCATCTTCAATTCTCTTTTTTTGTTTCTGTATCCCACATAGAGATGGGGGAACCAGTCCAATTTCGTTTCCAGAATTCCGTGGCTTGTTTAGACGCAATCT
>NC_134485.1:215690253-215747753 GCF_040206685.1 Ascaphus truei | reverse complement strand
GAGCGCCGGGGGGGGGGAGAGAGAAACATCCTGCTACTACTTCCTGACCTGTGCGGCAGCGGGAGCGGGAGCGCCGGGGGCAGGATAGATCAGTGTATATATAAATATACAAAGTGCATTACTGTAAATTCTCCCCACCTCAAGCATCTGTCCAAAATCCTCCATGACCGGATCAGTGCAGGTGTTGTAAGTTACAGGAGCTGACACAATTATACAGGAGGATATATAGAGGAGGAGGAGGAGGAGCAGCAGCAGCAGACGCCCGCACATACACAACACCCCCCCATTACTTACCCGTGCAGAGAAGGAAGGGCGGTTTGAAGTCCTGGCAACTCCATCCCGCGTCACAGCCAATCAGCTAGAAGGATTTTTTTTTTTCGAGCAGGGGATTTTTGTTTTTTGGCAGAGCAGGGGAAAAGTTACTGGCCACGAGCCAATATCCGATCGCAGCTGGCGAGTTGGCGACAGGGTTTGTCGAGCACTCTCTCTCTCTCTCTCTATATATATATATATATATATAGAAAACAACAAAAATTAAGCTTGCAACTAACTAGAAAATAACACAAAATTGCTTAAATCAGAATATAAATATTATATAATGCTGACAAAAAAATATTATTTTTAATATAAATGAAAGCCTAATGACGGTGCTGGGGACAAGTATAGATGGATACCAGAGAAAGAAAAAAGAAAAGGTGTCCCACTAAAAGCACTCAAGCAAAGTAATAATAAATTGTTTATTCAAAAAGACATGGATTACACGACAAAAACAAAATTAAAACAGTCCCTAAGGAATCCCAACAGCTGAAAAAGATATCCTAAATATTGAAAAACCATACTGAAATATAATTGGTCTAATGGTGTACAAAAACCAAAAATTTCTAGACAGGAAAAATTGTATTATCCTGCTGTATGAATGTAAAGACCGGCTGGTCAAAATGTATATATAGGAAGCTGTATGCTGTGACCTAAATGACTGTGATCTGTAATGAGTACTAATACAATACCACCTCAGTCACCAATAAAAAGGATAATATAATGCATAAAATGACCACTGATGAATATAAATGCACAATATATATACTTGCAGATCACCATGAAGTCTTATACATGAAGTCCTGATTGAAAGGTCCTGGATAAGCGAGAATTGAAAAAGAACATGTGATATAGTTGCAGTAGGGGTCCACAGCAGTTTGGGGAGATCCCTGGAGAGTACAGACAAACACAACCCAGACGCACGTTTCGCACACTTTGCTGCGTCGGGGTTGTGCTTCTGTAACTCCCTTATCTGTTCTCTGCCGGTTCTGCAGCAATGCGGCACCATGTGTCACGTCTGTATGCTCGCAGACCTGGCAGGACCCCAGTACTGAGGTGGGAACGGTATGACACCACACACCCACAGCAGTGGGAGCAAGCCCGGAGTGTGGTATAGCATTGCTGGGACTGTTGGAAGAGAGTTGTTATTTATACTTGCAACGCTTGGGGGTGTCCGTGAGAATAGTCGTGTCCGTATGCCAATGTCCAGGAGTAGAGAGAGTAGAATCGTCAGAGTACAAGCCAGGTCCTAGGAAGCCAGAGGTAAACGTAGTGGAGTGCGTAGCAAGGTTCAGAGGGGTACCAGAGAGTAGAGTAAACCAGGACAAGCAGGAGTCAGGAGCCATGGAAATCCAAGAGCATATAGGAACAAGGAAACAGCAAGGACGTAGAGGGAGCACAGCATATTTCAGGTACACACAGGGAAACAGGAACTATACAGAGCGAGGAAGAAGTGGACAGACAGGGGTAATAAAGGAGAGAACACCAATAGGAAAGAGGGGAGGAGTAGAGAGAGAAGTGGGAGGCAATCGGGATAGGTCAGGAAGAGAGGAGGAGGAGACAGAAGGAACAGACAGGGGAAGGGCCTGTAGGGTTTGGGAGGCGGAGACATGCCAGTCAGGATAAAAGGAGCGTGTGCACGCACCCTCTGTAAGGAGAGCATGCGCGTGCACAGGCTGCAGCACAGAGACAGACTGCAAGGAGCGAGGGGAGGAAGCAGCGGGGAAACCGAGCCCAGAGGAGAGGGATGCGCGCGCGCCCTCTATGGGCGGAGGATACGCACGCACCGGCTGCACCAGGGAAATGGCTCGCAGGGAACGATAGGGGAACGCAGCCGCATCACGGCGCCGAGAGGAGGAGCACTTACCCGCGCCCTCCGTGGGCTGAGAGGGGGCACGCACAGGACGCACAACCATGCGCGCGGAGCGCCGCGCCGCAGACGCCACACTGGGAGAAGGTAAGGAGGTAGAGGGCTCAGCTAGAGAGGATAATGCGGGCACCGCGGGAGAGCGGGAGCGGGGAGCATCACAGCAAGGGCTCAGGGACCACGGGGGCATGCGAGACCTGCGGGGTATGCGCTGAGGCAATGGGGGAGAGGTACAAGGCAAGATAGAAGAGTGGGAAGGATTAGAGGGGGTTACCGAAGATGGGAGAGAGGGACCAGAAGGGGAAGGAATCTCCAGAGTCGTCACACCAGGGCAACGTGGTGTCAAATGACCCTATGGAGTCATTTGATGTGATGTGTTACCATGGCAATGCACGTCAAATGACTCTGCGGGGTCATATGACCACGACGTCACTTGATGCTGGGTCCTTGGAGAGGGTGAGGGCGCCAGCACTGGTGCTGCCAAGCAGGGGTGCGCAGCTCAGGAACTTTGCGCACCCCTGGCATACAGCATTCCTTTTCATTAACTATTCAGGACGCCATTCTTTCTTTTTGGGATCCTAACTTAAAGGGTATTGTCCATCTCTACAACATAATAAACAACGGGGCCTGGTCTATGCTATTACTTTATTAACATTCTTATCTACTCTCCGCAATGCTCCTCTCGTCTTGATCTCTGGGAACCTGACTTTCTAGGCTAATCCCTCCTCCTTAAATACCCCTGCGTGATGTCTGGATCCCCATAGCAACCGAGGGTGGGCCACTCTAAAGCAGAGGGTTCCCGAACGTTGGGGGACCACTTGCTCAGATAAGATGAAAAAGTATACCTGGATTGCTACTTTAAAAATGAACGTCTGTATGAATTTTTGTAAGAAATGCCTATATAAAACTTTTCCTTAATCACTGTAACTGTATGTATATCTAATTATGTTAGAGTAAAGTCATTTGTATTGTGCATTTCAGGATATTTGTTGAAGTGCTTTTTGAACTTTAAATTTAAAGCCTCTATTTAAATAGTGAATTAATATCTCTTAAAAGGAGCTCATCAGTGGTCTGGAGATCTTTATAGTTTTTTTGTACTGGTTCTGACACAATAAAACTACAAACATGGCTGCTAGAGTCATCAATATAAACCCACAACATCATCTCCCAAAGGTTAAAAATGTTGATATGATATGACTGTCAGTCATCTTTTGTAAAGTGAATTCCTAGCTGTGAACATCTATTTGTGTATCAATAAAAGGATAGCACTCGGCTGTGATATTGTATTTAAAAAAATGTTTAACAGCTCTGTGATTTACAATATTTACCAGCTTAGCACATTTATTACAGAAATTGTAACTGTGAGAAATGACAAATAGCAAAAGCAATATGTAATAAATGTTCTATGCTAAGAGAAAGATTGAAACCCATACAAATCCTAGACAGGAATATAAAATCATATACCAAGTTAAGGGTTCAGGGATGTGTTGAATGCATTTCTGCCAGACAGGCCAGTAACGCATTGCTCTGCTCTGCAATGCAGTGCTGACACCCGTAGAGGTAAAGGTTTTAAAAGTTCTCACAACTGGAGAAATCCTCAAATGATGTGTGTGATCAGTACGAAAAGCATCAGTTAATGCAATTTGAACCAAAAATTGGATTAAAAAAAAATAATAATAAAATAAATCAGACAAATGGAATTGCTCATTTATTGAAATGCTATGGTTAATCATATAGCAAATATGTCATTGTGCAATGCAATATTCCTTGGTATTTTACAATGTTATTTTGAACAATTCTTCAGCTATTTCTAAAAAACCAAAGAAATGGTTTGCGGTGTTGAAATAGTTAGTCGACCAGAAGTAGCAATCTCAGGTCAATGGCTGGCTGACGTCTCCAACCAGCAATCGTTACAAAATGTACAGCAAGGCAAAATTATAGGGATATCAAGGAAATGTCAAACATACGGACAATGTGAGGAGAATTGGAACAGTTGTCATTTTTATTTGGATTTGCTCAAAATTTTCAGAATTGGTAGCAGAGTGCTTTGTTGGTCAGAAAATGCTGTGATTATAGTGCTTGCTTCCGCATGTAGCTCATAAAATGTTCTTCGGGAAATCTGACTCTGAAACATTTCATAAAGCTCTATGGAGAGATATTTGAAACATTAATAAAAAAGTTTCAGACCTCGTAAAAGCCCAACATGGCCCAAAATATTATATATACAGTATATATCCCTCCTAAGTGGGAAACATGAGTTCTCCGGACTTGAACCATTTTAATTTTACCTCCATGGACCTCCTACTCCCCGAGGTACTTACATCTAGAGATGATGCTGGTAGTGATGACGTTATCTCATTTCTGTTTAAAGGTCCCATGGCAGGTGGGCCAATAGGATGCTGCAAAGGATAACGTCACAGGCCATGGAACCTTTAAACAGACATTTCTGTGTCTAGGTGGGGCTGCTACTGGCAGCCCCTTTAAATGTAAGTATCTCTGGAAGCATGGGGTCCCTGGAGCCTAAATAAATACGGTTCAGCTACAGAGACTTCCTGATTCAAGCCTAGTAAAAAAAATGAAAGCCACTTAATGCACTGTATATGAAAGTTACTCTTTGACAAAGGGCTTTGCCCGAAACGCGTCAGAGTTGTCTGTTTTGTCCTATTTTTGTGGAAGTCTCTCTGTCACTTCTGAATAAATTGGATTTGTTTATCCTTGGTGTGCCATCTCCCCTGTCCTTTCCCTATCTGCGGTGCTTCACTTATGCCTCCTGTGAGGATACTTCCTTTGCTTTTTACTATCAAGTTGGATGCATGCCCAGTGGAGCCTTTACCTCATCAAACAGTGAGTTACCTTCTGGAGTTCATTTGTGCCAGTTAGTTTTGTATAGCCTATAGTCCTATCGAAGTGCGGTGGTGAAAAGGTGCACATTACCTGTTGGTGGTTATTCTTCCCTAGTAGTCCATAAATCCCACTTAATGATTTAAGTCTTAGATTGGTGCGAGTACTATTACATGAGTCATGGGCAAGTGATACTACTAACTACTGTCTATGCTCCAGTATATGAGCAATGTGCACAAGTCTACATCCTTATACTCCAATGAATACTATGAATTGCTCGCACTAAGGGACATTAAGAAGAAGTTTAATGACATTCTCTACCTGTGAATTGTTTCTGCTGTACCGATAACTGGACTATATGTCTGTTCGTGTATATGAAAGTTAAAAAAAAAGGTTGGGGAGTGTTGGATAGTTTTCCTTATAAAAGTATGTTTTGGGGTAACATTTAAATGTATATATGGTAGGAGAGAAACTGATCATGAATGCTTGAGAATTCCAAAGCATGGAAAAAGTGTTGGAGGCAGGAGCGAGAGGAAGAAACGAGGAAGTAACAAGTAACTCAAATTGTAATTCAGGGCTCCTGCAGTGATGTCTAAGTCAGAAGTATATCTGATGTATACAGAAGTGCTGAGGCAGTAAACAGCTGGTTTGAATACAGTAGTATGATGTTTGAATATACCACACTTTGTCCATAAGCACCCTCAGTATCTGTATCCAGGAACCAGGGTAACGTGTGGTGTATAAATGTTAGCTTTAACTAATGCAGTTAGCTTTAACTAATGTCTTCCCTCTTCCAAAGCACAACTAGTCCTTTTGTCTTTCTTAATTTTATTGAAGCAAAGTCATAGGATGAAAGGTACTTGCAGATGTAGTGTGGGTAGAGAGTGCTTCTCTATATGAAGTGCTAATATCAGGGTAAGACTGTGGTAAAAACAGAAAGGCCTTGCCAAGGGTGTTAGCAGGCAGGTACTGTACTCACTCAGTGTCCTGCGTGGAAAGGAACTATATATGGCTTTCTGGGAACAGGAATAGTCCGAGGATGAGTCTATCTGTGAATACAGACAGGGGAGTAAGGGAAACTCCACTAAGCCAGGGGGATAAAGGGGGTTGCCAAGACATCCTGGTTATGACTGGAAAGCCCAAATGCAACAAATGTATTGGTTCCACAGGCACTGTGTGTTTTCAGAGCAAATATACATGCAACTGAAATAAGGAGCTGACAGGTAGAAGTTGCAAAGGGGGGAGGGGAGGTAAACAGAAATATGAATCCTGTTCCAGGACAATCTGCATTGATAGATATCACTTGCTGGGCAGTGTTAGCACATAATAATATCCTACTTATCTACAGTGTCTGTAAACAACTAATTATACATGGTATTGGTAATGAGAAGAGTTTTACACTGCAAGCGGTGGTAGTGCAACTCCAATAATTGATTACCGTCCCTGAAGTGTGGTAGTAGGAATAATATTGGCTACACCTGTGTTAATGCAGAGGAAGCCACCTGCAGCAATTATTTAAGAGCATAGAGCCGCCGATTGTAAGGGCAAACCCTAATTGTATGCTGACCCGAGATGGGTATCGGACTGTCCCAGATAGGTGCCCTAGGTGGATGCTATTTTAACCTAGATCAATAAAGCTATGGACTTGAGCAGCAACAGGGGTAACAAATCATATAGTGTAAGGATCAATTTGATCCAAACACTTGCAACTTGTGACGTCCATTTTATATATATATATATATATATATATATATATATATATATATATTTATATATATATGTATATATATATATAAATATATATATATATATATCCTATACATATGACATAATACAGTATATATATCCGATACATATGACAAAACACAAGAAAGCCCCAATTTTATGACAATATGACAAATTATTTAGTACATTACTATATATTTTATCTATATTCTTTCTTCATGGGTCATTTTGTTCAATACTTGGGCCAATCAACAAACTTTAACAAAACTGCAGCCAACAACATGGGATACATGACATGTATGCAGTACCTAAACGGTTAAAATTTAAGAAGCACTATGGGTGCTATGTGGAAACTACAGTGTAGTGAAAAACTGATTAAAAACAAGAAGTGTCATAATAATTATAGTGAAAAAAATAATCTAAAAAAAGAGTATGAAAATATATATACTGAGTATTATGTATTTTATCTATGTTTTGGTCATAGTATTGAACTAAAGAACCCATATTTATGAAGAAAGAATATGGATAAAATACATACTAATGTACTAAATAATTTATCATAGTGGAAGTAGCATTTGGGATCTTGTCTTTTGTTGTATACATTAGGTCACTATCCCAGTAGCCCTCCAAATACATATACATACAATGTACAGGCATACCCCGCTTTAAGGACACTCACTTTAAGTACACTCGCGAGTAAGTACATATCGCCCAATAGGCAAACGGCAGCTCACGCATGCGCCTGTCAGCACGTCCTGAACAGCAATACCGGCTCCCTACCTGTACCAAAGCTGTGCACAAGCGAGGAGACTATAGAGCCTGTTACAAATGCATTATTTACATCAGTTATGCACGTATATGACGATTGCAGTACAGTACATTCATCTATAAGTGGGGGAAAAGGGAGTGCTTCACTTTAAGTACATTTTCACTTTACATACATGCTCCGGTCCCATTGCGTACGCTAATGCGGGGTATGCCTGTAGTGGGTTTGGGCTATGATCTTGCTAAGACTGCTTATGTCCATACATATATGTGCACACTCAAAGCACCTATATGTACACACATGTATAACATAAATTTCAAAATATGCAAAATGCAGTTATAATTAAAAAAAACAAATAGAAAATATATGTTTCAAATTAAAAGTAATTTTGAATCTTTAATAAAAAATAAATCATATGCAATCTTACTGCATATCCAAGCCCTCAATATTCTTCTAAACATTTTCACAATTATATAGTGTGACACAATAACATTTAAAACATTATGGACTTTAGACAATATAAAAGTAGAATGCAGTTAAAAGGAATACTGACCAAACATTGGAAGAGTGTTAGACAATACATTTGTATCCTAAGGGAATTTAACCATTTGGAAAAAAAACATATAAACATACATCATTATATATGGAACCAAAAGCTATCACAAAAAAATATGGGTTTCCCAGGTTTCAGATAAAAAAATACTTCTAAATACAATGATCCATAGTGTTGAAATACAACATCCAAAATACTGAAAAGAACTTGAATAGATGTTGGAAAAGACGAGCACTTTTCTGTTAATAAAGTCCCCAAGTGATAAGTGGAAAATGTATTGATTATTCTTTTATTAACTTATTCTTTTATAAAGGGACCAAGTTCAATTTTTTTTTGCTTTAAAACCCCCAGGAGTAAAACCTCTTAATTAAAAAATCCAAAATTTCTCTCTCTCTAGAGAGTTTTGTTGATTCTATCTCCGCCTCTGTCATTAATCACATGTTCAATCACTTTAAATTTAAGACCTTAGTGTTGAGGTTATGATGGGTATACTGTAGTAATGTCTAGAAAGGCTATGGATGGGGAAATCCGATACCAATATTCATAATGTGTTCCTGTATTCTTATATTTTTAAACTTCTTTTTGCTCTGCAAAAATATTGGATGCCGCACTCCAACTTATATACTACAAACTAGTGGAATAATTCATGAAATGCTTAATGTTATTACAGTTGTTGTCAAATGTGTTTATACAATACTGTGAGTGTTTTGACATTTTCATGATTGGACCTGTTGGGCTACTTAAGACTTTGATCAATATTGTGTTCTATAAGAGAACATTTGTGGCGCCGTTTTTTCCTGTTTGCTGTGCTTTTTTCTTCTTATGAAAGGTCCAGGTAGGGGCTATCTTCATACACACACACACAGGTCTGGCCACTCCTGATAATTTTTTTTAAAGATTCATTCTTAAGGGATACCTAATTTTTACATTTTAATATATGATGAATCATATAGTGCCTTACCTCTTTAGAGTACATGTAACAGGGGCATATCCCTGTTTAAATAAAGCTGCCTCTAGTGGTCTGAGAAATTCAGCAGAGAGCTGATTAATTACAGCTAGTCAATAAACCAGCTCCACCTGGGAAATTAGAGGAGGGTAAAAAATAAAAGTGTGTGTGCCCAGCACACAGAAACTTCTTCGTCTTTTGTCACTGTTTTGTCACAGAAATTGTATTTGTGATGGTAATTTTTTCTAATTAAAAATCAAAACACAATTTCAGTGACAAAACGCACAGAAGTTTGACTAAGAACGTGCGTGCTCGGCACACATCCTGTATTAGCTATTTGCACTTCTATATTTATACTAACTGAATTCCTTGTGTGTGTATATGTGTGTCTCTGTGTGTGGGAGCACGTGAGTGTGTGTGACTGCGTGACTTCGTTTGTGTGACTGCGCTTTGTTTTTAAAAGTTTTTATTTTCCATTCATTTGAAAGCGTTTTTTTCAGGTCAGAAGACACTGCAGCACAATGTATAATAGCACATACCAGTAGCACATGGCAGCAGCAGTGTGTCAGTGAGTGTGTGTGTCAGTGTCAGTAGCACATGCCAGCAGCAGTGTGTGTGTCAACACATCACTGATTGCGTGACATCACTCTGCGTGGTAACACATCACTGACTGCATGTCTGTGTGGGGTCACACCTACACAATATTTTCTCCGTCTGCCTCCCCTGAAGATAATAAATGCCTATAAATAAATCTGGTGCTATTACCCAGTATCGCCATGTTTTGAATCCTCAGTGTATAGGAGGGGCTCTCCGTCATTCATTCTTTCTATTACACTCTCTATTTCCCCCCAACACATACCTGAGCCCTGGGATCCCACTGCCTGATCTCCCCCGGTATCGCTCCCTATCAGCAGGTGTTCTGTGACTGGCAGTGTTTATTCTCCGCGCCGCTCGTGCCGCCGCACACTCTCAGGCGCCACATACTCCCCGGGTGGCTCCTCCCTCCGGGCCTCCCCTCTGACAGTTACAATGCCGGCGGTTACCATAGTAACGCCAGCGGCGGGCAGCCACATGGGAGTCGGGTGAAACGGGAACGCGTGAGGGTCAAACACAGCAACTTAGCGCAACAGGACAATAGAAGTTACTGATCACGTTAGTGTATCTGCAATACTGATTTTAACTAGATCAAAGCAAATCGTATGTATTGCTGGTTAACAAGATTCTTTTTTTTACATAACCCAAAATAAATAATACCGTATTTATGTGTAGCTGAGTCCCCCTACCCTTCCTCCATTGGAGCTGTTTAGTAGTTCAATGGAGCGGGGGTAGGGGTGTGTGTGTCTGTGTGTGTCCCGTCCAGCGCTGCCTTACTCCTCCTGGTGGAAGCTGGCAACACTGATGGCCTCGTCTGCCAGCACTGACGTCACTTCCGTCACCACTGACTTCCGTCTCCATCAACTCCATTCACTGCCATTGAATTTTGCTGTGGTGGTAGGTGCCGCTAAAGAAGTTCCACTTAAAAAAACAAAACCCTGCTGGGTACAGAACAGGAGAGACTCCTTAGCACAGTGACTTTGCTGACAAAGGAGAGATGTCATGACCACAAAGGATGTGCTGATAACAAAACCACCAGAGACCAGACCTATATTCCTGGACAAAGAGGACCCAGGAACTCGCCAGATGCTAGGCCCTCGAGGGAGCTGCAAAACTGAAACTCCTACATCAGAAGTTTGCCTGGAGAAGCCGGAGACGCCTGACCAGTATACTCAGATAAGACTTTCATATACATTTTTCCCTGATAGCATGTTATGTGTTTTGGCCTGGGAACTGGCCTTTCCAGGCAGTCAGGTAGTTAGGGCATGTACTGTGTATTTAGTCTCCAAAGTAGAGTAGACTTTCTTTTTGTATGCTTTGCCTTGTTAAAGGGACAGGCTGAATAAAGCCATATTTTATTTTCCCCAAAACTGTCTCCTGGTGTGGCCCTCTGCATATGCCTCTTACAGTACCATTCTCCTGTTTAGGAATATTATCATGCACAGGAGTAGGAGTTTTATTTAACAACAAAGCAGGCACAATCATTTTATATGCAGCGTCATTCCACACAAATATAAATTGACATACAGCAGATTATATATTTTTAGACAGTGGCACATTTATAAATCTTGGTTGTCTTTTAGATTTATAATCCTCCAAAGCTTTAAGGGTTGTTTCTATATCAGCCAAACAGCCAGTTGCACCATTTTCGTATCAATTCCATCCAAAAAACATCCAATGGGCCGTTTTGGGTGATATAGAATAAGCCCCTTAGTCAATATGAAATTATGCATATATATATATATTCTGGCCAGGATATACTTGAGAACAAAACGAGAGCTAGATCTCAATGTATTACTTCCTGGTAAAACATTTTATAAATAAATATATCAGAACATTTCCCGCATTTAATGCACCCGTTGGGTTTGTTCTTTATCCATTTACATGATTCCTGTGCTCTGTTATTTATCTGTTTCTGAATCATATTTGGAACTAGAACATTTTTCAGATTTTGTGCTTTCCCATAAACTATTTGTAGGGTCTCCGAGATATGTGAACCTAGGATTGAGTCAAGTCTTAGGACTTCTCAATGTTTCTAACTATTTTATTAGTTTTGTAAACTGCATTATTATAATTAGTAATAAAAGGATTTTTAACTTCTGTTTCAATTTTTGCTGCAGTGAAGGCTGTCCTCCTTGTCTTTCAATCCTGGCCAATAAAAATTAAAATCCCAAAAAAACATGGCAATGAATCCTTGCATGATTGCACACAAATAAACACAAGAAAATCAAGCCGGAACAATAAATCCAACCTGGATGTATGTTGACTGTCCATTGGATTGGGGATGATATGCGGAGGAGTAGTGTAACTCAATTCCTAGACGTAGACAGAAGGCACGCCAGAATTTGGAGATGAATTGGGAGCCTCTGTCAGACACGATGACCAGCGGTGCCCTGTAGAGACGGAAGATCTCCCAGATAAATAACAGATAAAGTAACGACATTGGGAATAGATTTCAAGGGATTGAAATGAGCCTGTTTAGTGAAGCGTCAACTACCACCAGAATCGTGGTCATGCTCTATGATGGGGCTAGTTACATGATGAAGTCCATGGATATGTGAGTCCATGGACGATCTGGAACAGGAAGAGGTCGGAGGAGACCCGTCTTATGACTCCTAGGAGTCTTGGTCAAGGCGCACACGTGAGATGAAGCCACAAAGTTCCTCACATACCAACGGTGGTCCCCCTCACACCCGGGTGTCCGGTGCACTTGGAGCTGTGCCCCATTCCAGGACTCAACATCAGAAGTGTGGAAACACGTTGAGCCTACCAACCAGGACGTTGATGCTCGCTGGAATCAGAGACTGCTCGCGAACTATGTCCTCCAAGGCGTCGAAGGTGGCAGCCACAATAATCCGGGAAGCTGGAAGGGAAGGTTCCATGTGATCCTCCACTATGTCGTCCATCAAGAACTACTGGGAGACGACGTCCGATTTTACATTCTTGGAGCCAAGAATGTAAGATATGCTGAAATTGAAGTGCGAGAAGAGGGACCACCTGGCTTGCCGTGACCCCAGACAATAGGCGCCCTCAAAGTACTTCAGATTCTTGTGGTCAGTCAGAATAGTGATGGGATTCTCAGACCCTTCCAACAGATGTCTCCATTCCTGTAGTGCCATCTTAATAGCCAAAAGCTCTAGATTGCTCACATCATAATTACACTCAGCTGGTGAAAATTAATTTGAAAAGAAAGCGCAAGGATGTAACCTCGCCATTTCATCTTTGTATTGCGACAGTACAACCCTGCCCCTACTATAGATGCATCCCCCTCCAGGGTGAAGGGTAAGGCGGAATTTGGGTGTACCAGGATCGCAGCGGATGAAAATTCCATTTTAAGTCTATCGAAGGCTTTTATTGTCTCAGCTGGCCACTGTGAAGGGTCCGCCCCCTTGCTGGTCAGACCAGTGATGAGAGCCAGAACCGATTAAAGTTTTTGAATGGAGCGGCGAAAGTATTTGGTAAATCAAAAGAAGGACTGGATAGTTTTTAAGCTGATGAAATGTGATCTTTCCAGAAAGGCTTTTACCTTTTCCAGATCCATTGCCAATCCTGTAGCAATTATGTACCCAAGAAAGGAGGCACTGGTCTGGTGAAATTACATTTCTCTAATTTGGCGTACAAGCAATATTCTCCCAGGCGTCGTGGGACCTGTTTGACTGATGTGTGTTCATGCGCCACCTTTGAGAAGATGAGAATGTTGCCCAGGTAGACTATGACAAATTTGTCCAACAGGTCCCTAAAGATTTTGTTGACAAAGCTCTGGAAGATGATCAGAGCATTACACAGCCCGAATGGCATGGCCAAATACTCAGAATGTTCATCTCGAGTGTTAAATGCCATCTCCCACTAATCGCATCGAAGAATACGGACCAGGTTATACTGCACCGACACACTTTATTCGAGCAAATACCCAGTATGTACCTGGCAGATACCTGGAATGCGCCGCTCCTCACCTCTGACAAGCCCCGTTGCGTTTGCCTTCCCAGCCTGGGTTCATGCCTGGCTGACGGGCGGCTGATCTGTTAAATGATAATGATTAGGATTTAATAGGCTGCAATGCTTCGCGTGTCTACCAGATGGCATAAATTCATGAATTGTAATGCAGTATATATATATATACTGTGCAGTATTGCAGCCAGCGGGAATCAAATGCTTCAATCCCTGCGTGGAAAATACCTCAATGCACTCGGGCAGAAAACAGTCACAAACCTCAATACACCCGGGTATACCCGAATTCGTGGGACTAGCCGAGCTCGAATAAAGTGTGTCGCCAGTGTACGCTCCTCATAAGTCGAGTTTCATGAAGTTACCTGCTCCCTGCAAACGGTCGAAGAGCTTGGAGATGAGAGGCAGCTCATAACGATTCTTGACCATAATTTTGTTCAGTCAACGATAGCTGATGCACAGGCAGAGCAAACCATCCTTTTTTTCACGAAGAAGAAGCCGTCCCCAGCAGGGGAGTATGGTTTCCTGATGAAGCCTCTCTGCAGATTCTCCTGTATATGCCTTCATGGCACCAGTCTCTAGAAGAGACAGTGGGTAGGAGAAACCTCTGCGGGGCACTGACCTGGGCAGCAGCTTGATGGAACAATCCAAGGAATTATGTGGCGACAGTTTCTCAGACTGGGCCTTATCGAAGACGTCCCCATAATTGGTGTAGTTGTTCGGTAGGATGAACAGGGTATCCTCGGGTGGTAGGATTATACTGGAAAGAGTCTGGGACACCTCCGAGCAGGTCTTCTTACATTGTGTGTTCCTGCGTACAAGTCAAGACACCGTCCAATCAACCGTGGGGAGGAGGGTAAGCCCAGAATGATGTGGATGGATGACGAGTGGATGAAATCCTAGGTTATCTCCTCCGTATGATCTTTTCCTGTCCTCAAAAGTAACTGGAGCATCTCCAGGGAGATGAACACTGGCTTAACTGCCTTCCGATCGCTTCTAATCCAACCATGACCCACTTCTTAGAGGGATTCGGTGCCTCTCGGCGAAAGCCTGATTGATGAAGTTGCAGCTCAATCTGGAGTCCAGGAAGGCATGTGTTTTGACCGTGAAAGATCCTCCAAGCAACTCCATGGAAAGAAGGAGCCTAGTTGGTAGGCCCAAAGGAGAAGGGCACATAGTTCCAAGTGTGACTCTCTTGGATCTCACTGGGAAATGGCGTTTCCCAATTTATTGTGGCATTGGAGGGCATGATGTCTGGCAAGGCTGCAGTACATGCAGAATTCTGTAGTTCTCCTGTGGAGTTTCTCACTGGACGATAGCTACTACCTCCCAGTTGTATCAGTTCCTCTTGTTCCGGGAAATTGGCAGGAATGGAAGCTACTGTGTAAGGTGGGGAGGTGAGGATTAGAAAGCATCGACCTAGAGGTGCGAGATCACGTCCAGTTTGCAGGTTCATAGTCTGGGATAGCCATGTCAGGGTAGGAAATGTAGGATAGTTGAGGCAAGCAGAGGTCGAGGATTGGAGATAGCAGGGTAGTCACAGGGAAGCCAAGGTCGAGGATTGGAGAAAGCAGGATAGTAGACGGGAACAAGGCAATGCAGGACAAGGTGAGGCAACAGTGAATATGACTAGCACACGTCACAAGGTATATGCTCAGCTAACTTCCTGGTATAAGGGCTGATCCTAAATAGCAGTTTAAGCCAATCAGGCTCTGAGCTGAACAGCAGGCAGGAATCAGGCAGGAGCCAATCAGAGCTTGACAGGACAGAGCCTGCATCTGATCATCCCATGGATACTCCGTTGATTGAAGAGCAATCTCCATTGAGTACTATTCTTTGTTGCTTTAAAGATGCTTTAAAGATGTATTCTTGCTTTTCTTTACTTCTTTCTTTTTCCAGATGTTAACTTGTAGACTTCTTTCGGTCAAATGAGACGTAGCAGACTTTATTCAGTATATGGCCTGTGACGCCACATTTGACCAGTCACATGGTGAATCATCTCCTCACTTTTTCTTGAAAATGACCACTCAGGAAAAAATTAAGCAATCGCATGGTACATCAAAGTTCCTTGTTTGCTGCTGTGTGTGAGGTCACATTTAAAGGGAAGGAATCACATGGTACATCAGCCAATCAGGTTGCTTGATGTACCAAGGTGGGGGTGAGAAATAAAAGAACATTTTGAGAGGAACAAGCCAGTTCCTCGAATAAGTGAAATTCCTCCACTATGCTTTTAGAGACATTATATGTATATATTTAAAACATATACACTGAAAAAGAACAGCTATTACAACAGAGGTTACGCTAAAGAGAGCTGCTAGAGAAGTATGATACCATTCACTGTGATATGTAATTTTAAAGATTATTTACTGTAAGGGTACTACTTATATTTGTAATAACAATGTCCCAAAAGTAAAAAAGTAAATTCACCATAGCGTTTCTTGCGCTTTACTTTTCTTTATACATATCTTATACTGCACAAGAGAACGGCTACCTAATTCAATGCACTACCATCAAATCTTTTTAATTTTCTCGCCTACACAGGTCAGCAAATTAGATTAGCTGTAGCAGCCATACAAATAGGAGAGAAAAATAACAACTGGTGAAATGATGTTTCAGACATTTTGGTCTCTGATGATCATAATATCATTAAAATCACCTGAGGTCTGTCTATGAAATACAATAGCAAATCAAATAATCAAATACAAATGCAATAATTTCACCTTTGACACCAATATAAATTAAAATAAAGATAACTATGATGTTTTCAAAATCAAGATCACAAAGCAGTACAGTACAGACAAACGAAATGCCCTTAGGGAGCTTACAGCAGCCATCAGATCTTTTTGAAAGCTGACAATGTTTGAAGAGCAGTGCTTTTATGAAAACATGACATGATACTACTTACAGCATATCAGTTATCTGATGTGCTGGAAGTATTTAAATACAGTGGCAGCAAAAACTCTACTATTATCTAAACATTCCATGCAAAAGTCTAGACTTAAAGGCTGGTAAGAAAGTTCTTCTTATGCTTTTTGATAGGGGAAAAAAAAGAAACATTTCCATTGTACAAGAGACATGATAAAAGGGAATATTATGTGTTCACACATCGACTGAATAGAAATCTGGCAGTTTCTTTGAGACACCTCCTGATATCACAGTCAGAATAGATTGGGCATAAGGACATTCAAATGAAATGATACAGCCAACATTTGAAACAGCAGTTCTTTCTAATGTTATTTTTGTTATATTACATCAGCAAGTGGAATGCAGATTTTTAACATTTCCAAATGCTTTTTTAATAAAAATTTAGTAAGTGCTTTGACCCACATACTTTGATCATGATCATCATTTAAGTTTGTGTACGGAAGCTGTTATGTAACACAACATATTTCACGTTCCATTACCATTAAGGCTGATTTTTGTGGCATTAATATTAGATTTCACTGGATGTATCAAAATTGGGACTGCAAATATTTTTTTCACTATTCACCTGCAAAGTGTTTGTTAAAAAATGTGTGCGAATGTAGCAAATCTGCCAATGGCTACTATTCGTAAATTCGTTTAAAACATTCAATTCGCCCAGACTCCGAAATATTGAAAGTCCCAAGTGCTAGTTACAGTATATGAACCCCCAAACATACCTTTAGAAAACATATAGAAGTGCACAACAAAATGGGCACTCCTGAGATACAGCTGCGGCCGCCTTTATCCTAATACGGCCGTATCCGCGGCGCTCTGCTAACCGCGGCCAGATGCGGTATATTTTCTGTTTTTCCGTAGCGCTTTTCGGTATGTTAGCGCTCGGATTTTTAGCGCTGTCCGCTATACTACAATACCGTCTAAAAACACAGGTCGGCGTTCGTGAGCTGTTGTCTTAAAAATCTAATACTGTAAGTCTAATGCATATCTAATGCATAATGTCTGTGTGCGCGCGCGCGCAGTATTTGTAAAATGGAGGATTTACAGTATACATTATTACAAAAATATAGCGTTGCGTCTTCTTCGAATATAAAATGATCACATTTCTATACAGTACTGTATATACTGTATTACAGTATTTTGTAATCAGTACTTTTACTTGTTTTCATACATTTTTTATATTATGCGTGTACCATACAGTACTGTATGTCTCATTTGAACATTGTTGAAATGCATAGGCGTGTTACAGTATCACATTTCGGCACATACAGCGCTTTCCCTCTCGCCCCCACACACACACGGCTAAAGAACTATTTCAACTTCTTATCTACAGTTCAGTACACCTCTCCCAGCCAGATGGCTTTCTGGCTTCAATCATCCCAAACCTGTCATCACATTCCTGCGTGTATAACGTACAGAGCCTGGTGTCACATTTCAGCGCCTGCGTGTAATCTGCTTTGGGAAGGGACCTTGTTGATGATTAATGCGCATGCATGTAAAACTTCACAATCATGTGGAAGTTCAAGTCTGATATTCTATCGATACTTAGCTTTTTAATGTGACACTGGTCATTCACATGCTTTATGTAATTTTTATTGATTTGGGGGTCTGGGGATCAAAACATTATGATGAAAATATGTCTTTGAACTACAGTACAGTACTGCTAATCCTTCATGTAGCTTTACCACCCCCCCCCCCCCCACATACACACACAAGGCTCAAGGATTACAACTTCTTATCGACACCTCTCGAAAACCATTCATTTTCAAAAGCTTGGCTTTGTGCTTTTAATCGTCCTGAACCGAGCGTCATATCTCTGCGCCTGCGTGTAATCCTCTTTGGGAAGAGACCTAGTTGATGATTAATGCGCATACGTGTATAACTTCAAAATCATGTGGAAGTTCAAGTCTGGAATTTTTTTTTTTTTTTAATGTTTCGTTTCCAGACGTGTGCCTGCAGAACAATTCTTGTTATTCTGATATTCTATCGGTACTTTAGGTAATCATGGAAGAATGAAAAATACAAATAATCATGAATAATGCCCGTTTATAATAATAAAACCAGTAATACAAATTTTTAGTCTTTATCTTGTTCGTCATGGCCACATTGCATTTTGTAGTTCATTGAAAGACGGGGGGGTTTGTGTGAATCATGACTGTAGATACACTATACCCACAGTTCACACAATTTACACATGATACCCCCCACCCCCCACCTATCCTATTGTAGTGCAGCCAGCTATCTCTGAAAAGGAAAGAAAAAATTAGATTAACAAGATTGGTAGTGCAGCTCTCTCTAAAAATTAAAAATTAGTGCAGTAATGTGCATGCTGTATACTGTAAAACAATCTGTGCCATACTTACCTGTATCATGCTGTACTTGGTGTGCCCGTACTTACCATACTACAGTACAGTACTATACTACCTTCCTGATGCTTGCCCATTACGCTCTATCACAATGGGCAACACAGTCGCAATATGGTCAATATATTTATTACATCGTTCCACGGTGAGCACATTGTTCCAAAAACTCATTATGCCATTCGCCAACTCATCCTTTTTTGAGGGTTTCACCACTTTTCGGATATGGTCCTTCAGCTGATGCCAGACCATTTTGATAGGGTTGAAGTCTGGCGAATTCGTTAAAGAGATACACAGTAAACAGTGTGAAAAAACGAGACACGGTTACTGTACTTACTCCACTGGCGTCTTCACCCAGTTGATACCGCATGCAAGAATATGCGCTGTTGACGCGGTGTGCTTCGGATCGTTGTCCTTGTAGAAACGGTGACCATCTGGGAATTCACGTGTGATGTATTCCACAATCTCAGGCACTATTTGCTCTTGGAAAAAAGCTTTATTCATGATTCCTGTAACAAGAAAAGAAAAGTGCTCAAAATAATGCACACTACAGTAGTACAGTACAGTGCTTAAGGCTACAGCATGTGACTTTGTGCATTATTATACTTTACCATCAAAGATGACGATGCATCCTGGTCCATGCCTAGGAATGGCACCCCACACATGCATCTTCACTGGGTGTTTTGGACACGGCTTCATAGATATGCGTCCTTTTTTGTTGAATGCAAAGGTGGCAAATCCCTCCATAGATACAGTAGACGCATCAGTAAAGATGCAATCCTGAAAAGTTTTGCCACTGTCGATCCATGCCTGTGCCTGGACCACTCTCTTTATCTTGTTGACGTCCCTTATCATAGGGTACGCTCTGTAATGACAAGAAATAATTTTATAGGTACAGTACAGTTTATTAAACCACACTTTTCACCTCCTGTACTGTCCAGTACTAACCTCACACGTCCATATTTCCATCCAATTCTGCGTCTTATCTTCTTAATGCTGGTCTCTGATACGGTTAAATTGTAATTTTTCTGCAGTGTCTTTGACCCTTAAGGCACTCTTCCCATTATTCTCTTCACTTATTCTGTCAAGCAGAACAGTTGTCTCCCTACAGTTTAAAGGAAAAACAACAATACTTTACAGTAGGCCACAAGTACAGGTACATTTATGCTCATGCCTACAGTATGGCCAAATATAGATATTACTTTAATAGAATAGTTATACTGTATAAATATACAGCGATAACAATAAAAATAGATAGATACTGTAAAGAATAGAGTTATATAAATATACAGAAATAACAATAATAATAGATAGATACTGTATAGAATAGAGTTATATAAATATACAGCGATAACAATAAAAATAGACAGATACAGTACAGTACTTACGTGGTATTTACCATGGGCATGATAGCTCACGGTTGCTGCTGGCACAACAAGGCCAGAAGTACTTATCCAGCATTGAATATCCGCAATTCGTTGTCCTCTCGTGTACATCTCATTTATTCTCATGCTGAGATCCTTAGAACTCTTTTTAACAGGCATAGCTGCGAGTAGAAAGAAATACAAGCACAAGAATGTATATTTGATGTTTAGTCGATGTGTATTGTGACAAACGGCTTACTCCGGGGCTCCGTCGTTTGTCCGGGACTGTTTAGAACACGGTCTTTTAGGGTAGGTTAAATGATGAGGCGTCACGTACTGTTCCTTTAAACAGGCTATGCCTGGTTTATTCAGTCCCAGGCACTGAGACTGCCACAGTGCATACAACAGAAAACAGATCAAAACAAAAGCTGCTCACCTGAGCGATAACTTAACTTAGATATCCCTGACTCAGGGTTGGAAGTGGCTTTTCCACTTCCAACATCAAAACACGGTACTTTTGCAGTCTTACACAAATGAACAGAAAGATTGAACCTGTTTGGGGAAGAGGCTTCTCCCCTCTGTAGTTCAGCAGCCTTCCAGCCTCCTGGCTCTTGTGGGGAGACCAGAGCAAACAGGAAATCAGTCTTTCATACCTGATTCCTAATTAGCATGACAGGTGACAGAAATCAGGCAGCAGACAAACTCTGGTCTGGATCTCTCATCCCTCAGTTCCAGCGCTTGCCAAACTGTGGGATGGAGTGTATGTATTATAAGGCTGCACTCCCAGGCCAAACAGGATAGAAACTGTCTAGTATCCTGGGAGCCCTATATACGGAATTTATTACCATCCCCTGGTTTCTGTCACAGTATTCAATGTGCAGTGAATCCACAAAATGGATGGTGTATTTATACTTTAATGAGTCACATTAGAATACGCCCACTTTTAAAACCTGCACCTCGTCGCCATGCATAAAAGGTGTCGCTTCTCTCCCGGAAATCCACAGTGCACCTTCTCCATCACTCTTCGACGACACTGTCGCTTCTCTCCCAGAAATCCACAGGACACCTCCTCCACCACTCCTCGACGACGCTGCCGCTTATCTCCAGGGAACCCCAATCTCATCCTCTTATGCACCCATCCACCCAGATGTCCACAGCACCCCATGCAGAAGATCCATCTCGTTAGACCGCATGCTGAATGGGTTAAGTGTTTAGATCACTGGGAACTCTATGCTGGTAAAGATTGATCTTGTTTTTAGAGACCATGCTAAATATGGATCAACTGATGGAGAAGATGGATCAACGGATGGAGAAGATGGATCAATGGATGGAGAAGATGGATCAACGGATGGAGAAGATAGAGACTGACATAGCGGGGATACATAATTTTGCTCGGAGTTCATGCCCCTGTATCTCGGACACCGGAGCAGGAGGGTGGCATGGATGGGATGAATGAGACCTTCAACCTTCAATCGCCAAGCTCACCCCCTCCATCAGAAGAATATGTGTTCATGTATGCTGTTGACGAGGATGTCATGACAACCCCGTCAAGACCACGCCAGGAGGCAACACTGACAAGGAGACCAAGACAGGAGGAAAGCATCCCCCAGACAACCTACCCTCGCCCGCCGCCACAAGCACACCCGCTCCCAGAACACCCGCTCCCAGAATCCAATCCAAATATGCTTGCATTGAGACGGTGCCCGAGATCATCCTGCGCTAGCTGCCCCAGACACTCAGGGAGAAGAATAGGTTTGCAAGTGCTCGTATACCCCAGAGGCATGCCTTGTTAATTTTCAAGCACCACGTGCCATACCCGTTGTACTTAGGGTGGGCCCACAATGTAAACTACGAAGGGAATAGCGAGAAAAAGGCTCTTCTTGAAAATTTAAGAAAGACTATTGTGGAGGAATTGCGGCGCTATTTTTCAATCACCGATCCTTTAATGAAAATTGTGCGAGACGCCATTAATGGCATTTTGCGGCATACAAGGCATCGGTCCTGGAAGGACAATCTGCTGGGGATCGAATTTGCTTCGTGATTGGTCGTCTGTTAAAATGTTAATTCATTTCTGACTTGTTCATTGTTTTAAATTGTATTCTAATATGTTTTTTTTAAATATACCTGTATGTTTTTAATTACAGTACACCATTAATGTTTTTTTACTTACAGTACTCACCAATAAAATAAATTGCTGCTTTTTTAAAAATATACCTGTATGTTTTTAATTACAGTAAACCATTAATGTTTTTTTACTTACTGCGCATTACAGTACATCAAAACAGTATTAAAACGCATTATCAGTATTTGTATTATTATCACAGTAGAACACACATACTGCACTGTAATACATGTACAGAATAAATGCATACTTTTTATTTTTGGGGTTCATTATACAGTACAGTATGTAAAAAAGTACGTAAAAAGCTCAGTTATTCTATCCTAATCAATAAAAATTGCACTGATTCAAATTCAGCAGTGTGCAAGCATCGTTACAAAAAGCGATATTATCCATCGAAATCCCTCCATTTGTCGTTCTCAGCCCGATGACAAAGTTTATTTTCTGAGAGAAAAATAAAAGTATTACTGTAATGGTTAGTTCAAACTAGTCAGTCCCCTAAAGAAGTTCCCACAGTCAGTCCCCGCAGTCCCCTCGGTCAGTCCCAACAATTATTTTCTCGGGGGGCGTCTCTTGTTCACATACAGTACACGAATACGCCTAGGTGTGATGAGATGCATACTGTATGCGTTTCAACAAGGTTCAAATGCGCGTGCGCCTAACTGTAGAAGCTGCGCAGCCAATGATATTGCTGGACAACACTTTGGCGAATTGTGATTACAAGAACTAAATAACCATAAGCAAAACGATTGATTACAGGAGAATCGCTTTACTGTGCATTGATATTGATAATGGTAAAAAAATTATTACATACGGCAGCTGTACCCACCGTAGACTTTGCAATTCGGTTTGCACCGAGCCACTGCCAGTCCCGTAGTCTTGATTATACACGTAGTTCACAGGTGACAGCGGGCCTGCTACACCTGTAGTTGACAGCTGATGAAGCTGGAAATTGCTTTGGTACATGCAAGCTTGCTGGTATATGTACGTGAAATCCTGCTCAGGCTGCAGGTATCCAGGCGGGGGCTGATAGCAAGGGTTGCCTGTCAGCAGGTTTTCACAGACGGTAAGACCGTTATTTGAAGCTGGTGCTGGCGCTGGCGCATTGCTTGCCTGGGACTGACAATTCTTATGTGGTTTTACCATGATCTTTCGCCTTTTGAACTCTCCATGATCAAAGATACTGGAAAATTCAGAGGAACACACCAATACCCTCCTCCTGTAACTCCGGGTGCAAGAGCAATACGAAAAAAACGTGGATCGATACATAACTTTTTCCTTATTGCATGCTTCCACACCAGATACCACAAATGAGAATATAATGCTCACTATTATATATGAAATGAAAGATGGGATATGAAGGTGCCTAAACGCCTAGTATGGCGGTGGGTGCAGCTTATGAGCTAAAAGTAACAATAACTAACAACAGCTGAGAGGTATAGACATATTAGTGTCAAGACCTAGCAACTAGATGCTCATTTACAGATGCACTCCTAGGCAAATAAAACTTAGCGTTTATTTAACATCCTTTAAAATAAGTTCTCAACATGAAGTAAATAATAATTACAACATATATTGTACTAATGGCGGGAGAGAGTGGAATAATGGTAAAGGGCCAAGGTATGTAATACAGTATTCTTTGCCTAAAATAGAACAGCAAAGAAAAATACCTATAGTGCGGGGCCTGTATACAACAACACTTGTCTTTTCTAGAGATACTTAGCTACGCTTTGCCTCTATGGGTGTGCTGTGTGTCATGTGGTGCAGCATACCGATCAAACCAACCTGTATTGTATAATTAGCACAAAACAGATACTAACTGGTATATAGTTGGTAAGTACGGCTTTGATGTTAATGATCACTGTTAGTGCAGTACAATGACAGGTTGGTGGTATGTGGATTGATTCTGCACCCAATGACATTTGACAGACACAACAACCAAAATTATGTGGCAAAGCTATTTATGGTCTAAAAACCAGGGAGCAACTTGTCCCAGACACTCTGCCTGTTGGAATAGTAACAAGGTCATACAAATGCTGTGGTTAAGGGTAAGCCGTCTAAATATAATCAGTGCTGGGAATCTGTGATAACCTGTAAGGCAATTGCAATGGTAAAAGAGTACAATTCAGAACTATAAGTTACTGCTATGTCTTGCACAAATGCTCATGAGAAGACCAATTGCTACTTGCCAGCAGGCTGCCTTGGCTGTTAATTGTTTGTAGTCTTAGACATGACAATGTAGCAGTGATCTGCCTTCACCAAAGGTAAATGTATGCAGACACTGCAGATGTCAGGCAAATCCAATACATAAAGACAGGCAATTCGCAACAATGAAACACAGCATAGACACAGGCTGAGCCTATAAACCACTGAGTATTTGAGACGCTGTTAACCCTGGACGCGTTCACATTAAAATAAGTTCAATAGCAGAGACCGCGATTACAGTGTTGCAATACTACCAGTTCTTCCGGGTTCTCTCCCGCTGACGTCACCACGCCAACGCCCTACGCGTTTCTCTCCTCAACGGAGATTCATCAGGGGCAAGTGATAGACAGCTGATATCGGTAGCGTCTTATATAGCATCAGCGGTTGTCATGACAACCAGCGGGCCAATGAGGTAGTCGCGCGACGCTAATCCCTATCAGAAAGTTACTGCATGTAAGAACAGCAGCAATTAAGTAGTACACACTAAAAAAACACACAAGCATAATAAAGAAAAAAATCAGGGAAAGAATCATTGCGGGTCATGGCTAACCAGTGTGTGGGAGCAGAGCTGATGGCTGAATGAGAAGTGAAACAAATGAACGCCATGCATGTTAGTGGATCATTGACATGTGTCAGACTGTTAAGGGGATAGTACATATATAAACATACTCGATCTTAAGATGCAGGACGCACACCATGCCATGGTCAACAGCTGTTATTACTTGCTTATCAGTATTCATATATAACCTATAATGGTTAATAATATATTCAGGGGTATATAACAGAGATGTACAAATGGATTATTCTTTGGTTAAGGTCAAATGAATAGACTATAAGTAAAACCCTCATTTAAACCATTGGGGTTTAATGTTCGCAATCTATAAATCCATTCAGCTTCTCTCTTAAGTAGTCTGTTGTTAATGTCACCCCCTCTTATATTATTCTTAATATGGTCGATGCCGATGAAAGATAGGCATTTAGGATCTCCCTGGTGTGTGTTATTAATATGGCGGGCTACAGGAGTATCAAGTTTATTATGTACAGAGTTTATATGTTCTAATACTCTCTTTTTAAATTCCCTCACAGTCTTGCCCACATATCTGAGCCCACAATCACAACTGATCAAATATATAACATTAATTGTTTTGCAACTTATATGATGTCTTATATTAAATGTCTTCGATTTATCATGTGAGAGAAATGATTTTGTTGGATTGATGAACTGACATGCCTTACAATTCTTGCACTGGTAAGTGCCTTGTGGAGGTGGTATGAGCCACGTAGGTGGAACATTACGTTTAAAGTGGCTGTGCACAAGGCCATCCTGTAGGTTAGTTGATCTCCTACTTGTTATACTGGGGAAGTCTTTTAAGACTTTAGTTAGATCTTCATCTGATTTTAAGATGTGCCAGTATTTGGAAAAAATTCTCTTGATCTCATTCCACCTATAATTGAAGGTGCCAATACAACGGATTTGTGTATTAGGTGATCTCATATTAGGACCCAATAGCTGTACTCTATCGCTGTCTCTGGCCCGATAGTAGGCATATTTTAGTGTCGCCATAGAGTATCCTCTATCTAAAAAACGTTTTTTCAGGTCTTTAGCCTGAGAATGGAATTCGTTAAAGGTAGAGCAATTACGTCGTAGGCGTAAGTATTGGCCAACTGGAATACTCTTAACTAATGATGGTGGGTGGTGACTTGTGGCTAACAAAAGGTTGTTTGTGGCCGTTTTTTTCCTGAAGACAGTTGTCTGTACATTGCCATTGATGTCCTTAGTTATTCTTAGATCCAAAAATGAGATTTCCGTTGTACTGTACTCGGATGTCAGTTTAAGATTTAAATCATTGTCATTTAATAAGGAGACAAACTCAACAAAAGCTGAGACTGGTCCATGCCAGATCAGCAGGATATCGTCTATAAAGCGAATCCATAGATCGATATATTGCGTGTATTCTGCAAATTGGTCACTGAAAACATATTTGTCTTCCCACCAGCCCAGGTACAGATTGGCATATGTGGGTGCACACGAGGTACCCATAGCTGTTCCCTGGGTCTGGTGGTACAAGGTGCCATCAAAAAGGAAGAAATTATGCTGTAAGACAAATTGCAGAAGCTCAATCATGAACTTGTTATGTTCAATATATCCTGCTCCCCTTGTAGAGAGAAAATGATTGCAAGCCTTAATACCATTGGAGTGTATTATGCTGGAGTAGAGCGATTCCACATCCAATGTGGCAAATATGGTTGCCTCATCACAGTTTATGCCATCTAGTCGCAATAAGGTGTCTTTAGTGTCCTTAATGTGGGATGGGAGGGAGGTAACAAATGGACGCATGATTTTATCCAAATAGACACTGCAGTGTTCAGTTAGATTATTATTGCCCGAGACAATAGGCCTACCTGGCGGTCTCTTTTGATCTTTATGGATTTTGGGCAATATATAAAAGGTTGCCACTGTTGGTGTCTTTGGTAATAAATAATCATGTTCATTCTGATCTATGATATTACATGCATGAGCTCTATTAAGGATGGATTGAAGTTTGTTGATGAACTTGATGGTTGGATTGTTGGCCAATGCTGTGTAAGTTGTCTTGTCTTTTAGGATGCGTTGGCATTCCTTAACATAGAAATCAGAGTCCATAACTACGATGTTACCTCCCTTATCTGAGGGCTTGATGGTAATGTCTTTGTGTGTCATTAATTCCCTAAATGCCACATTCTCACTTTTGGTCATATTGTGCCGCATGTGTTTTTTGGTTTTCATTTTCTCAAGATCCCTTGTAACCAAGTTGGTAAAAACCTCAACCTGGGGGCATAATGACATAAAGGGGGTAAATTTGCTTTTTGGTTTACAGTTTAAGAATGGCCCTTCTCTATTAGTAGGTGGACAAACATTGTCTTCCAATAGTGACATTAAATTTTGAATGTTGGTCTGATCAGGCGCTGTAAGGCCAGTATTATCAATTTCTCTTCTTGATTTTTTAGCATGATACTTATGCAGGAGTAACTTGCGTGAAAATAGGTTTAAATCTTTCACCCACTCAAAGAGATTAAAATCCTTGGTGGGTGAAAAAGACAGTCCCTTCTCTAGTAGTGAAATGTGATCAATTGTTAAGTTAATCTTAGAGAGGTTAAAGATCTTCAATTTACTATCATCCGCTGATGTACCTATTACTTCCTGCGCTGGCTTTTGACAGTTTTCTCTTTTTGTTTTTTTGTTGTTGCTCCCTCGTCTAGTTGGTCTCTTATGACGGGGTATTCTAAAAAAGTAATGTTATTTGTACCAGTTGGTGGTGTCCCACTTGTCAGTGGAGGTGGGACGCATGTTCTGTTATGTTCCACACCAGAGCATCTGGTGAAAATTTGTAAAAGTCATAATTTTTGATAAAATATTGATAAATTTGACCAACTGTGGCCATCTTATCATCTGCTGAACTAATTGCTGACCATATTTAATAAGCGTACGTTATGTTGGGCTTTAGGAACACTGACTGCAGTGGTGTTCTCATCTCTGGACCTCTCTGGACAATGGAATAGAACACCATACACTTTGCATTTAGTTTTTAATATGAAACGCCGAAATAGATACAATGTTGTACAACTTCTTCAGTATCACAATTCACAAAGTACCACTGTGGTATTTTTTCGTGGATACGCGAAAAATTGCAACCAATTAAATCCGAAACATTCTCATTAAACAGATCAAGCGCGGGTGACGCCGGCATGATTGCAACATGAATACGGCACGAACGCCGCACGAACGCCGCACGAACGTGGCGAAGCACGTGGCATTCGGAAAAAGTCACCGGAAAATATCGGTGAAGTGTTAGAATAAAAGGGGCCTCGGCTGTACCTGTTATAAGTCATCCTCTCACCTTTTGTCTCTATTCCACCTTCTCTTGACTGTTGGAGACATTTCTCCAAACCCTAAATCCTGCAATATCCCCACCGCTCTCGATTGCTAACTCTCTCATCTGTAAGATATAGAAGCTCAACCCTCCCAGCCTATCTATTCCCTGCTCACCCCTGCTTCTCTCCCTTTTTCATGAGCTTTCTGGAATGCTCGTTCTCTCTCTCTCTAACAAATCACTAGCTGTTCATGGCCTTTTCTTCTTTCGTTTTCTTCATCTCTTTGAACTGACAGAACCTTGTCTCTCACACTGGGACTTTGCCCTGGAGGTAGCTCTATCCGATGGCAATCTTTCCTTCTCACACACACACACACCTCATCCCTTGGGGTGAGTGAGAGTAGAAATACTTATCTCTTCTCACTACATTGCATCCCTACCTATACCTGCTTCACTGACATTCTCATGCTTTGAGGCCAATACTATTCACCCTTTCTCTGCACTCTCACTGTGTCTTGCTGTCATCTACATGCCACCTAATGCTACATTGTCACACTATAATTTGCTTTCTGACTTTGAATCCTGGTTATCCTTCTTCTCTTTGACTCACCAACTCTCCTCTTAGGAGACTAACTGACACATTGATGACCTGTCTCAGTCCTGGGCATCTTGCTTCCTCTCTCTCACTTTCTCCTTTGGTCTCCTCCAATGCACTGCTTCCAGCAACCACTCGTTGGAATCCAGTGTAAAATCAAAATTATCTTTACTACAACCCACAGAAAACCCAAACAGTCTTGTCATAACTTGCAACACTGTCCTTGCCTCCTCACTTGACCAATATGCTCCTCCTGTAGGCCAAAAGTCACAGCACTCCAACCCATAACCCTGGCTAAATACTGTAACGCTTGTGTTCACCATGAACAAGACGGGACCCGGTACTAAGGCGGGAAAGGGTATAAACGCCACCCGCAGCAGTATGGACACATCTGGAGAGTGGGTACTTAAGGTAGCCGGGTCAGGATTGGAGAAAGGAGAACAGTTTTGATACTTGCCAGGTCGGAGGTCAGAGCCAGTAGAATAGTCGATATCCAGGGTCCCGTGGTCAGGGGTTGAAGCCAGTAGGATAGTTGATTTTTGGGTGCCGTGGCTCGTGGTAGAGAGAAGCGGGAAGGTCAGAGGCAAGCCGGGGTCAGTAATCCAGAGAAGCGGAATCCAAGGGTCAAGCAAGGTCAGTTCACAGGAATTCAAACAGCAAAACAAGGTAAGGCAAGGCAAACGCACCTAGGAACAGGGACATGGGAACAGCAAGTCTAAAAGGAACTATGCTCAGCAAAAGTGCCAGTGGCACATCTGAGCATAAGTAGGGAAGGACGACCAATGAGGTAGGTGGAGGAAGGAAGGTGCGGACCCAGCGGAGACAGGGATAGGCTGGGAGATTTGACTCTCAGCTGGGGAGTGGTGCACATGCGTCACGTGTGTGCGCCGCGCGATGCTGGAATGCGTCGCGATCGGGGGCGGAGCCAGACACCGCGACTTCAGAGGGGCTCCTCCATGCGCATCCACGTGTTGCGAGAGCTGCGAATGGGGGCGGGACATCGGGTAAGGAAGGAGAGCGCTGCGGAAGACGCGCTCCCCAATTCCTTACAAATACACAAACACATTTTCTGCGTTCTTGCCCTTCTTCAGCTGAATGCAGGGTTACTTCACCTTTGTTATAAACTGGCATAAATCCAACACAAACCACCTCTTCTCTGTCTTTGAGACCCATCTTTGTCTTCCCACCACACTATGCTGCTCTCCTTCCATTACAGCTGAAGACTTTGCAAATTATTTCAAGTGCAATGTGGAAGCTGCCCCCAAAGAAATATCCTCTATCCCTTCCACACCATACCTTCATAATCCTCCTACATCTGCTTCGGTTTCTTCTCAAGTTACAGATGAAAAATTATCTCTCCTGCGGCTCTCCTCATATACAGCATCAACCTCATTCTCTCCCATCTCCTAAAACTTCTCACTTATACCATAGCCACTAACATTTTTCACTCATCCCTGTGTTACGGTAAGCTTCCATTTCTGTTAAACAAGCCATTGTTAAACCTATTCTGAAGAATTACACCATAGACCCTGCCACCCCTTCTAAGTATTGTCTTGTCTCCCTCTTGCGTTTTGCTTATAGACTTCTGGAACATTTTGCTTCATTGCATATACTTCACTTTCTTAACCTGCTTGACCCTCTCCACTCAAGCTTCCATACAGCATACTATACAGAAACCACACTCAAAGTAGCTAATTACCTCCATATTGCCACATCAAGAAAATTCATCTATTCTGATTCTTCTTGATCTCTCCACAGCTTTCAATACTGTTAACCGCCCTCTTCTCCAACATATTCTTCACTCTCTTGCCATCTGTGCCACTGCCCTCGCCTCATTTTCTTCCTTCTGTACCTTTCTCACCATTCATTGTCTCCTATGCCAACACTTCCTCAACCTCTGTAAGCGTACCTCAAGGCTAAGTTTTAGGACCCTTACTCTTCTTTATATACCCTCTCACTGGGTGACCAACTATATTTATCTACACCAGACCTTGCCTCCACAATCCAATCCAATCCAATCCAATCCAATCCAAGTCATTTTTGCATGGATGGCCCTACTGTACGTCACCTCAAGCTTAACATGGCTAAGACAGAAATTCTCATACGTATTCCCTCCGACTTTTCCCTTCTCCATTACAGTCAATAACACTATTATCCACCAAGTCTCGTAAGCATGCTGCATAGGTGTTGCATTTGATTCCTCCCCTTCCTTCTCCCCAGATACTGTATAAATGTGGTTAATAAATGTTGCCACTTTTTCCTTTGCAACATTTACTAATTTAAGCTCTTTACCATGTTCCACTAAACTAAAACACTAATGTATGCCCTTGTTCTCTCCCATATTGATTACAATAACTTGTCTTTTACCTGGTCTTCCTGCCACACCTCTCTTCTCTACAGTCCATTTAAAATACTGCTGCCCAAATGATCTCTACGCATGTATCTGCTTCCAAACTCCTAAACTCTCTCTGCTGGCTTCCTATTAATTTCCATAAAAACTACATCAAATAAATATACCACTTGTGGATACATTTGCTTGTCTCAGCTAGGACTGAAACCCTATTTTTCCCTATTATCGCTTAACAAACAATGCTTCCACTGCAGCGAGGAATTCTGGGTAAACGACAAAATTCTCCTCCTTACTTTTAAGACTCTACACTCCTCTGCACCTCCATATATCAACTCTGATCTCTTTACAAATTTACTCGTTTCTTACGCTCTACCTAAGGTTGTCTCATCTTTGCACCTTTCACCTCTGCAATCCTCTCCCATCTTAAACCTCGTTCACTAATCTCTCCCTGTATTTGGAACGCGCTTCCAAATCAATACTGTATTAGTCAAACATCTTCACTTTCCACATTCAAAGCCCAGCTGGAAATCCCCCTTTAAAAGAAGCAGTTCATTAAACGTTTTACGCTTCCGCTATGAGCTCCAGATACACTTGACCTCCTCTGTCTGCATGTCTAATAATGCACTTTTTACTCCTAATGTGTCTCTAAGCCTCCCAACATAAGACTTAGATTGTAAGCTCTTTGGGGCAGGGTCTCCTTTAGCCTTATGTTGTAATTTACATGTTGCACTTAGTCCTATTATTTGTAATGTATTTACCTTCTATTGTAATGTTGTAAAGCACTGCATAAAAGGTTGACTAATATATATAAAATATATATAAATATATCACATGCTTGCCCCCCCCACCCCTCTGGGTGATCTTGTCATGGCTATTGCTAGGCCAGCAGGGAAGAGAGCTCAGAGCTCCTACACTATGAAGGGATACAGGGAAAAGGGAGACCAAAAAGCGCACCAGCACAAACGGAGCAGGAAAAAACCAGAACAAAAAAATGATTAAAAGGGCACTTTAATGTGGCAAAAGACCCATCCAATGCATTTCGAACGTCGCAGCGTCCTTTTTCCGTTTGTGCTGGTGCGCTTTTTGGTCTCCCTTTTCCCTGTATTGCATTGAGTAGCTGCACAGCTTGCCTGCCTGCCCTACCAGGATGTGAGTATTTGCATATTTTTCAGGGGAACCTGCCAATGAGACATATGGTGAGTGGGTTGCACCACACACCACCTGTCTTCAGGAGGATAGTACCCATTATATGACACAATAGGTACTATATCAATTGTTAGTACCCTGGTACAGTGGTCTGGCTTATTATCATTTTGAGATATACCTGCATTTGAGCGCTTCAGCTATTTTCCATATTACTATGAAGGGATAGTCTGGAATCCCAATCATTAACTGAAGACCCACCCCTAAGGACTGAACTTCATACAATAGTTTAGGCACTTCTTTCCTGTAGCTCAAAGTGGGAGGGCACAACTGTTAGACACTCCTCGATACATGCGTTTTTTATATTCTGCATTACTTCCCGTGTAGCTTCGAAAACTGTGAGAAACTGCACTCTATACGCGGCTTCTTCTCTCTTTGTTGCTCCTAGTGTACAGTAGTTCTCCATAACCTCTTTTTGACAATTGCGGACCACAGTGGATTATTGCAGACATTTGTCCTCTACAGAAATAGAGCACTACAGTCGTGGGAGAGCTGCCTGTGGTTCGGGTCGATTGTGGAGCGGGGAAACCTGGACACGCCTCCGTGTGCCACAGTCCTGCTACATCCATTGTAGAGAAGACCAACTACTTACCATTACCTGTTATCTGTAGTACACAGTAGAATAAAGTCCAATTGAATTCATTCGGACAGAGGGATGACACCAATGTCAATGACCCTAAACCATCTTTCCTTTTTGAGACATTGGGCTTTTATATATGTAGCGGGTGTACCCCTAGGGTACTATAACTACTGGTACTGCTGTCACCTGTGAGGCTAACTAGAGGCCTGGACCTCCGCCACTGGGAGCCTGGGGTGTACTTAAACTCGGTGCAGCGCCTCCAGTGATGAGGGATCCCAACGTGGTGGGAGTGTGCCCTCCCCAGACCAATCATACAGTAAATACACACAATGAAATGAAACAGTATTTACTGAGCATGTACTATAACTTAGGCAAACTTATCAATGCATAACATCATTACATCAAAACATCAGAGTATCACCCGCATGTCAATCATGGCATTACATCACATATCAGTCCTTGCATCACCCTTTGTCCTTGGTGTAGCAATGTGCCAGGGCACTTAACCTCTGAGTGTCCACCAGCTATAGAGTTAATGTGAAGGTGGGGGGATAGCGCTTCCCTGTGTTGGGGCCCGTTGGTGCACTTAATATACTACCTTCCTGGTTATTGTCCTAACCAGGATAATCCTTGAATGATCAGCAGCTCCGCAACATCATCCCACGATGCACTGCGCTGCTCTCTGCAGAACTGGATACACACAATGAATCCACAGGGGAGGGATCCCCAGCCAGATGATCCCTTTGCAAATAGTCTCTGCTATGAAGTCAGATGCTCTCTCTGCTATGCGCTGCACTGACAGTCAGGCACTGTCCTGCAGCCTCTCTCTCTCTATGAGTACGGTGAAGGAGTCCCTGTCTTAAGGCAGTTCCCTACACCAAACAGTTACAATCTACAGTGTCTCAGGGGACTAACTGGGCCCTGGGGGTATACTGCTGGCCCCTGGAGCTAGTTTAGTGATTAATTCGGGTGTTGCTGGCAATCATATGCTCTGCATTAGCACCGAGGACTTGCCAATTTGAGCATTATTGTGCAGTGGCAATGTCCGTTTGCTTATGAGCAGCCGCATTGGCTGCGAGTGATATTTCTATGCGCATTGGCAGCCTCTAATGTGACCTCCTGACGAAGCACGTGGTGTGAAATGCGTAGAGGTCATGGAAGGCTGCTCTGCACATGTACACATTGGCTGGAAGGGAACTACCAGGAGGTGCGAGCGGAGGAGAGATCTGTGGTGTGTTCACGTTGTCCGGACTTTTCCGTGATCTCACGCGCCATCTACTATCACTTGTGGTCATCATCCATTCTCCTCATTGTGCTTTCTTACCAGCGTGCTTTTAGAACTCTCACTGTGACTGTTTTAGCTGCATTCTCTGGCATCTGTGTGCCCTGTTGCTTTGTTCTTATTCAGAACGTTCTGTGGAGTTTTTCCCACCTGTTTGAGTGTTTTTCCCCTTCTGTGTGAGACTGTGTTTTTTTTTATTGTATTTCATTTTATTTTGTTCACTTTGTTTTTTTATGGTCTCTTTTGGACGGTATATATCATTTAGTGACACTATTTCATGGTCTATTGGACTGTATTTATTGTATTAAATCATCATTTTATAACTAATCCGTAGTTCGCTTTGTGTGCATTTTTGTTTTTGTCATTTTGGGAGTTCCCTTCTTGGAATTCCCAATTAATAGGAGCGATTGAGGAGGGGCTCCTCACGTGTAGCTACAAACGGATTATATAATCTGCATTGATTGAAAGCACGAGCGCAGAAACCTTATCTACTGTACCTGTCTTTTGCAGCCATAGAGTCTGCTCTCCCATTGGCTAAAATCATATTTCCCATGCACCCGGCTTATCAAGCCTGTTGGGCATGCCTACTTGTCTGACGTCAGCCGCGGACGAGCCCATCTTTCTATTGGCTGACCAGGAGGAATTCCCACAATCTGATTGGCTGCTCCCTGCCCCTCCGTTCTGGCGATTGCTCAGCAGAGTGTATGTAAGGTGCTGACCAAGAGAGGGAGCCAGGCAATCCAAGCCAACCAATGGGGTGAGTCGATTAAGGTAAGGAGTTCTTTTCAAAGTTGCTCTGTTTGAAATAAGACAGCGACCGACTTCGTTTGGAAGCCTGAAAATTTGCCTCGCAGAGACTAAGTCCCGTCTTTTGCGCCCAAATTCTCAGAATCGAACGGAGCGGTCGCGTCTAGGAATTTAAGCTGAAAAGAGGATCAGGAGAACCGGTGGAATATCCCGGTCAGGGTAACCTCATCCAAGAGGGTGCCCGGCACCAGGGAAAGCCTTGATTCCCCCTTACCCCCCAGGCCCACAGTAAGTGTATTTTTAACTGTTCCTTGTGTCTTTCTTCTTGTTGTACTTGGGTTTACCAAAATAAATGCAATTTGTTTTTACCTTCTTGTTCTGCCTAATGAATGATTCCGGTAATATATAAATTGTGTAAAAAATACCTGGTCTCCTTTGACACAGACATTTTATTAAGAGACAAAAAGTTAACCCAAAACATATCTAGGCCATCAGAAACACAACAAAACTCCATTCTCCTTACAGGGTGTAATTCATGCATTTGCCAAGCACTCCACATATTTATTTATTCTTTGTTTCCCCCAATAATTTAATAAGTATATATCACTATTTTTCACCAATATTCCCTTCACAAACACATTTAATTATATTTGTTTAATTTAACAAATTATTAGCAACATTATTTCATTGTTATTGATTCTAGTGATATTTTCCCATCTTAGCGCACATCTAATAAGATATGGACCTTCATACATGCAGCCCTACATACTAGAGCCAGAGAAGTACTGTAAAAAGGGAGGAGTATATGTGTTTTTTTACTTATCTAGTGACAGTGCGAGTAATGCCTGGCTTTTTATAGGCAGGTATCCAACTGCAATTGATTAATCTTCAACAACAGGATGTCAGGACTAGTCACGTGACAAATACAACCTTTATCCTTCCAATGAGAGCTAAGTATGAACCTCTGAGTTTGTACCTTGCAGAACTATGTGTCACAAACTTGTGATGGAAATGGGGGGGGTCATGTTTATTTGGAGGGGGGAAACTATACTCAATATATAGAGGCAGAAGCAAGGTTTTGGTTTGTTTCTGTCTTGGATTCTAGTCCATGGATAAATACCACGTTCGGTACGATTATGGGGTTTGTGGGGGGGTTACAATTTTAATGCTGCACACCTACCCATTTTTTTATTTAAAATCAAATCTGAATGCAGCAATCTTTCTTTTGTGACACTGGTGACCTGAAGTGCATTGGGATTCATTACTAATCGCCATAACACCTGCTACTCCTGAAACACAACCCATCCACTTACTGCTGCTGCTTTGTAAAATGGCTGCATCATGACTCCTGTGAAGTAATTAAATTAATTATAACTTTTGTATGAGTTTTATAGAAGAAGAGTATATTTTTAAACATTGTATATCTTGTACATAAGCTGTAGGTTCACTATTTGGTCGATGAAAGCAGTCTTCCTACATTGTTATTATTATTTTTATAAACTGCCCTAGTTCAGTTAGGTACTGTATCAATTTTCAAAAAAATCAAAACTAAACAGTAAACACAAAGACAGATTTATCTGGAAACAGAGATTCCTCATAGCTTTTAATAGTGCAGTTGGGCCCTGGTCACATTCTGGGGAAGAAAACTATAAAAAAAAAAAAAATCTTTACAGTGCCGGGTGTCTGGCAGAACCTGAGTATCAACTATCCTCTCTCATCTCTAATTTAGATCACATGACCGCAACGTCCCCCCGCTGATTAAAATGACAGTGGAGTGGGCTCCACTTCTGTTTCGATCAGGCCAACTGGCCCCCATTTCACCATGACGTATCTGGTACTTCACATGTGCACTATAAAATTTAAGAAATTAGATTCTTTAAATTCCAGTGCTAAAATGTAGTATAACTGTAATTATTTGCATGCCCCCTTGCTTGAGTTTTACATTTTAATTTGTGGAAATGAAGGGAAGCAAAGGATGATCTGCAACTGGAAGGTTATTAGAAAAAATATTGGGCAAACTCCAAAATAAAATCGAGGGTATTTATTTATATGGACTCACACATGGGTGTATATAACAGCCGCACCAATGCGTTTCATCCCGCAGGACTTTATCAAGGTACACCTTTACACCTTGATAAAGTCCTGCGGGACGAAACGCGTTGGTGCGGCTGTTATATACACCCATGTGTGAGTCCATATAAATAAATACCCTTGATTTTATTTTGGAGTTTGCCCAATATTATTTCTAATAACCTTCCAGTTGCAGTGCATCCTTTGCTTCCCTTCATTTCCATTGCTTCACGACTTCAGGAGTGCACGCAGAGGAACCTTCATTCGGCTTTGGCGTCCCGGATTCCAGCATACCCCCAGGGCAGGTAATGGGCATTAACCCTTATCTTATTACCTGTTATATCTATGGGGATGCTTATGCTATAAAGGTGGGATGTGCAATATTGACCATATTTGCGGTAGTCATGCAGACTATTTTTATTTATAGGATAAAGCTATATACATGAGCCTAAGGACTAAATACAGTGTTCCTATTTCTGGATTAACTTTCTCAATTACTGTTACGCCAGAGTAGCCCGCAGACCAGATCTGTCCCTAGAACTGAGGTGGCAGGTATGAATACACACACCGACAGAGCGAGGGACGTGTCCGGGTTGTGGTATTAGATGGTGCCAGGCTAGATGGGGTGTATTGCGAGAATACTTGCCGATACCGTTTTCCCAGAAGAATGGTCGTTGCCGTTGCCGAGATCAGGGGTAGGAGACTTTTGGAGGAATCGAGATGAGTGCCGTGGTCGAAGGGAGCCAGAAGGTACGTAAACAGGAACAATCCGAAGTCGAGAGCCAAAGGGGGAGTCTGCCAAGCCGCATCAAAACCGAGAGAATCAAAGAACAAGCACTGTGAAACACCCATACAAAATCTATGACGAGCGAGGAAGCACAGAACAGAGAGGATATATAAAGCTGGAACAGCCAACCAGGAGAGGGGGCGTGCCTGGAGGAGCCCAGGGAGCTTCAGAGCATTGGATGCTGTTCTTAGAGCTCAGGTGACACTCAGCAAGAGACAGATTGTAACCATGCGGTGTTTGGGGGCGGAGCCTGAGTGGGGATAAGTTCAAGGGCTTTTGTGTGTGCACTGTAAGTCCAACGTGTGCATGAGAGGAAGCAACGTGGGGTGCGCACGTGCGCGCGGGACGGCGATTCCGCGCCGACGGCTGTGGCGCAGAGCATGGAGGAAGAACCTCGTGGAGCGTCCCACCATGCCGAGGGGTAAGTGATGAAGCTGAAGAGGGCTTGCGTGGTTGTAGTGGAAGGGTCTGAGCAGTGTAAGGAGAGAGGCGTGAGCTCCGCCTAAGGCACTGTGCGCTCACATTCCTAACAATTACAAAGATGTTTGTGTGCACACACGGTATTTGAGCATCGCTCTATCCACCATTTTCCTACATTTTAATTTGGAATTAGCTTGGCATTTTCCTCTTGCACCCCTATACATAAATTTATCAACTATCAAGTTCTTTGCGCCTTGTAGGTCAGCTTGTGAAATGGAGAGTGTCAAGAGGAAGAGTTACAGAGAAGTGACATGACACGGATCTATGAAGTGGTGCAACTCTGTGCATCACTTGTTACTTCTTTAGTCTACGTCAGAAAATACTAGGTGGCGTAATTACCTGCACTCGGGGAAAAAATATGTATTTTTTTGGACGCTAATGTACTGTACACAGAAAAATGGAGCAATGCATTCAAACACAGTTTTAAATGAGATTCATTTAGGCCCATATTTACAAAGACGTGCTCTGCCATAAGATACTTCCCAGCACTTTCAGACACTTACTACCCATGGTTGCTAGGTAAGGTGTCTTCAAATGCTAGAAAGTATCTGACAGCATGTGGCCCTTATGACCCTCATGTATTCTATCATTACATGTTGAGTGCCACATAATGTAGTTGTGATACTTTGATCTCAGAAAGAAGGCAGGTTTGCCTTCAGGAAATTACAGGAAAGCTGAAAAGGTAAAGATCAGTCAGAGCAAAGCTGCATCAATCTTCTTTAACACTCACAGTTTTGAATAGCAGTTCTCTGTTGTTCACTTTCAAGAGGAGTTAAAAGTGTCAATGTTTTTTTTTTCTTCAAATACTGTCTGTAGCTGCTTTCTCTCTCTGTATTGTTAACTCAAATCTGCTCTCGTCCTTCATCCTAGCTTCTATTTTTTTTATTTTTATAAAAGAACGATGTTAAGTTATTTTCAGTGAAGTGTAAAATAAGATATGGTTCTCAGAGTCCTTTAGATTTCTACAGGGACTTGTATATTTCACTTTTTCAATTTATACCTCCATGTTTTAAAACAAATTAGGACAATTTTTTTTTTATCCTTTAAAAGTTCAGTGGGGTTTGAATCTGTTTTTTAAAAATGTATCTTAAAGCTGCAGTTCAAGCTGCCGTTTTTTTTAAAGTGTTGTTTTTTTACTTCAATAGTTAAATGTGTGTAATACCAATTTACCTACTGAAGATCAAAGCTGCAGGTCAATTCCTTCTCCTTTGATTGATCAGTGAAGATTGGTGACGTCATTACAAATTGGTGACTTATAAACGCCCCCCTTTTCAGTGTGAGTGAAATGCTTATGAATATTTATGAGCTCTCCACTGATGTGCACGCTCCTGTTCCCATCACATGGTGCACAGGAGGAGGGGGGGGGGGGTTGCTTCATTTGACTGACACACACACACACACACACACACACACAATATATACACACACACACAGTATATATATACTATCCTGCCTGCCTCACCACTCCCAGTTGAAGGCATCTGGCCGAAACGCGTAGGAGTGGGTGCTGTAGGAAGGATCCCCTGGTTTCTCCCCCTCTTGGGATACGTAAATATACCTCTTGAGCTGCTGCTCAATGCATATTCTGTGATTCTCTTATATGCATGTAGGATTGTGCTGAACACCATATACATTTCAGGATTGTGTACTCATTACACTTGGACCTACATCATCTGTTATTTGTCTCTTAAACAGGACTGACCTTTTGCATTGCTATTTGTAGCTTGTTTGGGGATTACAATCCATACTTTATCAGTCCTATGACATCCTATGAAGTGATTTGACTTTATTAAGAGATTCTGGTCCCAGCTTTTTCACATTTCCTGTATATATTGGTGATGTACTCCCAGCTACTCCCTTATTGCCACAGAGTAGCACTGTCTGCTGTTTCACCTTGAGATATTGTATTTTTCTCTTGGGATCTGTTTGCTGGACCCTCCTTGACTCACCCAATCTCAGATTGGCCCTTGTGGTCTGACCGGTCCCCATTACATGGATGTGTCTGGTGGTGCACCTGTTGGCTACAGGACTCCTGAGTCTCCCGCATGATGTTGTTATGGGGATATCAGCAAGACAGACGCTGAGGTAGCGTGCTGTGAGTCCTACCTACATCCAGTGCAGCGCCTCCACCCATCAGGATCTCTGCGTCCGCAGGGAGATGGTTCTGATGAGGAACTCCTTCCAGGTGCCTTCCTCTGCTGAGTAACTCCACACTCACACAAGAGGGTTTTGATGAACAAGGGCATCTTTATTGTCAGGGTAGGCAACTGCCCCTCACAGCGGTAGTACTCAGCCGCTCATGATCAGTCTGCTTTTCCCTTCAAAAGGTCTCGTCCTCCTAATGTAGTGGGGTCACCTCTATCCTCAGGGAGATCACCCACTGTGCCAGGTCCCTGGACACAGTTCAACTCCTCTCTAGATGTATCTGACAGCCTCACTTGCTGCAGATCTCCACTCCAGACTCATAACTATAGAATAGTCTCCAACTCTTAGTTCAACCACTAGTAGACACACTAACTTTGGGCAGTGCTGTGTCTTATATAATTTAGGGAATAGCCACACGTCTGATGTCACTAACAGTGGACTCAGAGCATGTTACCACTCCCCTTGAGTACATATGACACCTCACCAGGGTGTGAGGGCAAACCTCCATGATTGATGCTGGCAATCCTGTATACTTACCAGGTTTACTGCCAGCATGAGAGAGAACTGTATACCATTTTTAAACATGGCTACATTCTCCCCCTGGTGAACCCCAACGCCCCAGCTGGGACCTAAATTTTCAGGACCTTTTTCCAGGCAAAGCACAATCACAATGCAAAACACAATCAACACACATTATATAAAATACATTACAGTTCTCTCATACATTACATAATAACACAGTCCCAACCAGTGCCTGCTGACCAGCAGACCGCACTGCTCCTAAGGAGAACCCCCCCCTAGTCCATGATCCTAATAGTAGTGCCTGGGATCTGGCTTCCGTACCTCCCTACCAGCCATGTCCTTAAAGGTGATGCTATTTTCCCTGGGTGGCCCATTTTCTGGCCGGTATTCTACCCGGTGCATGTAGATGTTACGCCCAATGCTCCATACCCTCATAAACTGAGTGATCCTTTCCTCCGTTTTGTGAACAGAGAACCCACCACCTTTCCTCATGATGTACTCCTCAATGGTTTCCCTCAACCAGGCGTTCCTCCCATCCTCAATCTCCTGCATTAAGGGCTCAGGTACATAGGGATTCTCCAACCCGTGGGACTTTTTCTACCTGGTAACTATGGCCCTCTCAGCCCTGCTAGACCTGTTTAATCTGGCGTTACCTGCCCTGCCTGGCAGCACCCATGACAATGGCTCATCAGGCTCCAGAGGGTCCCCGAATACGGCAGTCCCCTTGGGGTCCACTACCCCTGTGTGTATGTCGTGCCACCTAAGCCTAAGTTCTTCTAGCCATTCCTCTTCTGTAAATTCCCCTACTCCCCACCAGTAGTCTACGACCCCCTCTCTCCTTAAAATAAACCGAGTGCAGTCCAACAAGGCCTCGTACCCCTCGAACAGTGGTGCCCACCACCGGGTCTCTCTCTCCAGCACTGTCTGGTACCGCCACGGTACTACCCTCAGTGTCCTCTTGTTCGCCCCCAGAGGATATCCCCGAGGTACTGGTAGACCGGGAATTTGACCCTAACCTTTTGGGCCTACTGGTGACACTTGCGGTACTGGTACACACGCTAGAACAAGACACTTGTTGTGTGTACATTCCCCCACCCGACCCATCATCTGACGTAAAGCACTCGCCCTAGTCCAAGTTCTCCCCAGTCCATTCATTCGAATTAGATCGGGACTACCCAGACAACCCTTGGCTGGATTGGGACCTATAGGAAAAGGTGACTGGGGCAGGAGCATTAACTATGGCCGGGGGTTGGGCATACGGAAACACTGATGGCATCCGCGGGGCTACGACCCGCAACTTCGTGCTACCTTGCCCGGTGCCATCGGACTGTCCTTCCGGTTCTCCCGTCTCACTGCTCCCAGGCTTCTGCAGGGCCTGCCAGCTCTTCCCGGATCCAGGCGATCTGGTACAGCTGGTTGGTCGCGAGGACGCGGCCTTCTTCCACCCGGCTCTGCTGTGTCCGCCGGATGTGACGTCATCAATCTCGCGGGACTCACCGCCGCCATCTTGGGTTGGGCTCCCCACCGGAACCTCTTCCTCCAGAACGACATCCGCCGCCGGAACTGATGGTCCTGCTCTCCACTCCGCTCGTGCCTGGGCTAGGCCTTTCTCCGCCGTTGCCACCGCTGGCGCCTGTGGAGGGTAAGGATGTAGCTCACCGCTCCGTCGGCTCGGGATGGGTTCCTCTCCGGCTGCTCCGCCAGTCACCACGGCCGTGGGACTCCGCCTCTCCGGTTGCCTCTGCACGGATGATTTGAGACTCCACTCCGCAGCAACACAGGTAAGTGCCGTTTCCTCCACAGCACCGCTGTAGTGGTCCGCCGGTAGGCGCGTCACCACCGGTGTCGGGGTCGCTTGTTCCTCGACCGAGGAGCCGAAATCCGACCTCGGCCCTCACCTCGCTTGTAGGCCCTATTCTTTTCTGGCTCCGTTTTAATCATTAGGAGCGATCCCCAGGTACCGGGATCAACTGGTTCTTTCCAGGTCGCACGCAGGGCTTCAGCCGTCAGCATGGCTGTGTCCGCTCCCACCTCCACGGTCTGTCCAGGTATGAATGACTGCATGGCCCATAAGTAGTGGATGCCACATTGGGGGCACCTGGCCGCTGTGCTCACTGCACAGCGGCCAGGTGTTCGGCACTGCATACATAGGCACTTGATGGTTTCTTTGCCACCTGATGTGAGCACCAAGAAGCCTCCTGGAGCTGAGTAGGGGTGGGCAGAAATGTCCATTTCCTTGTTGGCTTGGCTGGCCATGTTGATTATAGGAGACACTTTTTGTAGTGGTCTGCTCTGTTCACTGGCTCTTCGTAACTGAAGTGCAGGGGTTGGTTTGATAACTCCTCCCTCCGCCAGCTCCACCCGCATTTGGTACAACTGGAATCCACTCCCCCTGGTAGACATTAGGGGACATTGTGGGCATCTCGCAGTGGTACTGGCTTCTCCGTCCGGCAGCCGGCACTGTATACACAGGCACCGCAGTACCTCTCTTCCACCCGCCTTCACCACCAGGATGCCTCCTGGCAGTTGGTAGGGGTATATTTCAATATTGTCCATTACACAATTGGTAGTGGTGTTTGGCAAGGGAGACACACGGCACAGCAGTCTCTCTTGTTCACCAGCTCCTCGCAACTGAGGGACAGGAAGCGCACATCCAGCTCCTCCCTCAGTCAGCTCCATTTTCCATTGGCAGATGCAAGAACCCCTCCCTCTGGTGGAGATTAGAGGAGGGTCCCACAGCCGCACATCATGACCCAGAATCGGCTCTGAGCCTGTCACAGACCAGGAGGGCGTGGGCACGGCTTTTGCGCCACTTCCCCCAGTAGGGTGGCGTTCTTTCTTTCGCGCCTCTCCCGGCCAACTTCTTGCAACATCACTGTTTGCACACCCCCACGCGGTCTCCCAGGGAAGCGGGAGCCACCATTTTGGATCACGCTACAATCCACATTAGCAGCAGGGGTAACTTGTCCCCATTGTGACCGTCGGGCAATCACATACTCCATCATTATTGTCGCACGTAATCACAATGTCCTCACAGCTATCCTCTAGGGTTGCACCCCGGGCATGTAGGCAGGACAAGAATGGCGCGGCCACAGCTTTCGCGCCACTCCACAGGAAACTAGCGAAAGTCATTTCTGTCCCTTGTACCTCTGTGGTACCCACACCACTTGCGCTCTCTCCATCAGGCGCGAGCTGCCATCTTGGACTCTCAGCACCACGCGGGACATCATTACGGGTTGCCATTTTTACCCTTCGGTTGCAATCGCACATGGTGCGCCTCTCTGCTGGGCAGCCGCCATTTCGATGCAATAGAGTATGCCAGTGCACCTCTACATGTATCTCATGTGTGTCTCACTCATGTATGCACTACCTCAGGTTAGGCTAACTCTTTCTCTGTATGCTGTACACGATAACACCCAGTATGTGCTCTGTGGTTAGTAGTCTGGTTACTGGCTAGAGTACTCTGGCTTCTCCATGCAGTACTTAGGGCGTCACCTACTGTTGGTTACACCTAGCGCAGACCCTCCCAGGAGTTCCTGACCCGCGTTAACCAGGCTACCCCCTAAGGCATCCTACGACTAGCTGCCTCAAGGTGACTATAACACAGATATAGCCCTGTCTCCAGATCTACCTAATTCCATATCAGGCCTAGGGTGTGCTTTGCGAGTGACCATGGTACTCCTGACTACCCCTAGGCTTCCTTCCATTCCACAGCACACTACTGGTAGCATACATTTCCCTGTTTCCTAATCAGCCTAGCAAAAGCCTGTCCTGATGATCTCAGCTGGGCCTCCAATTGTAACGGTGTTTCCCAGGGCCCTTGTGATCCTGACCCCTATGTGAGAAAACTGACCCCCGTTACAGGTCATGTTATGTGGTGCACCTGCTGGCTCACAGGACTACTGAGTCTCCCGCTCGATGGTATTGGGGATTTCACCTGAACTGGCTCGTGAGGTAGTGCTGAGATCTACTCACAGTTGGTACAGCGCCTCCATCTCTTCCAGGTCCACACGACAGCAGGGAGGAGTATCTGGAAGAGAACCCCTGGGTGCAACTTCTCCCTGATTAACTCCAGTCCCAGGCAAGAAGGCTCTTTGAATCATGGGCATCTTTATTGACATCATCCACAGCAAACTGCCCATCATAGCGGCCGGTACTTAGCCGCACATCAGCATAATTGCTCACCTCAAGTAAGTTCCCTCCTGACTCTGTAATAGAGACAGGGATATATCTGCCACCTCTCCCTGACACATTGTGGGGTCAGCTTGTCACTCTGCAACTACTTGACACTTGAGCTGCACAGACTCACAGCTCTTGCACCAGACACTTGCACTGTCTGGGTCTGAACTGAAATCCTAACTTTAGGAAGTGATGCATATTATATAGCTCCAGAAAACCCACCCCTATGTCACTGTTAGTGGACACAGGGCATGCAGTCACTTCCTTTGCTACATAATACACCTCACAAGGGGGTGAGGCCAATCCTCATGATAACTTCTGGCAAACCTTAACAGGAATTACTACAGGGCTACACAGTTAGGGCGATGCGGCGGCCATTACAGGTTTGCACAGGCTCCATGGAGAGTAGCGGCGGCCATTATAGTGCGCACACGCGGCCCAAATGTTAAAGAGGGCCATAAAGGACTACAATTCCCAGCAGTCTCTTGGGACTGCACTTTCACCTTGGTCACAGGCAGCCAGACAGCCCAATAGAGCTTGCAACTTCTCCTGCTGGAGAAGGATACATTGTTGTGTGCAGAGTCAGGAAGCAGACTGTGAAGCATATTAGTTAGTCAGGCTAAGGAGACAGTGGGGGAAGGAAGGGTAGGGTGACCAGATTTTCGAAATGAAAAACCGGGACACATTAAAAAATTATTTATTACATCATGATGCACCCCGTTGCCATGACAACGAGACACTTACGTCATGTGGTGACATGTTGCCATGACAATGTGGCATCACGTGATGCCTCGGCGCCATAATGCACCCCGTTTTCATGTCAACTTGATGCCGCGTGACGTCACGGAGCGGCTCGTTGTTATGGCAATGTGCATTACATGACGTCGCGCTGCCATGTTAATGGAATTTGGAGGGGAGGATACAGCCAAAGGCAAGATAAATATATATATATAATAAATAGATCTAATTTTTTTTTACCACACACAGAGCCACTGACCCACACACACAGCCACTGACCCACACACACAGAGAAACTGACACACACACACACACACACACACACACACACACACACACACACACACACACACACACACACACACACACACACACACACACAGAGCCACTGACCCACAAACACACACAGAGCCACTGACCCCCCCCCACACACACAGAGCCAGTGACACACACACACACACACACACGGACCCCCCCACACACACACAGAGCCAATGACCCCCCACACACACAAAGCCACTGACCCCCCCACACACACACACACACTGCCCCCCCACACACACATACAGAGCCACTGACACACACACAGAGCCACTGACCCCCCACACACACAGAGAGCCACTGACCACACAGAGAGCCACTGAACCACTGACCCCTCCCCCCACACACACACACACACAGAGAGCCACTGACCCACTGACCCACACACACACAGAGAGCCACTGACCCCCACACAATCAGAGAGCCACTGACCTACACAGAGCCACTGACCCACAGAGTGCCACTGACCCACACAGCCTTATTTCTTGAGGTTGACGGTTTTTCTGTAAATAGGAACACTGTGGACAGGACAGGTTTCCAAGTCTGAGGATGTACACGGTGACTCTTGCAGTCAACGTATCCACATCTAGGTGATGTACTGTCATTTACACTATCTTCCGTGTGTATATTTTGGAAGATTCTCTTGGTCTGTTAGTAGGGATTGGCCTTGGACTTTTTACCATCCCCCTCTATACAAACATGGTTTTACTACATGTGTGATTAAAAGGTTTTTAATTATATTAACCATATCATCTTCATTTACCTTTCTGAGTGCATTCAAGGAGGAACTTTTATGTGTTTTTGTTGTTACTATACGCTCTCTGCTGCCCCCCAGCTCCGATAGCCAAATCCAGAACAGCCACAAAAAAACGGGACATTTAAAAAAATGCGGGATAGCCATTAAAAAAAACGGGACTGTCCCGGCTAAAACGGGACACCTGGTCACCCTAAGGAAGGGGGGCAAAGAGCTGCGAGCTTCTGCCCTAGGCCAGAAATCCCCAGGTTAGAGCAGGGACTGACCCGGTGCACTTCCTTAAAGCAGGGAGAGACCCTGTGTAGTTCCTATTAAAGCAGGGAGAGACCCTTTGTAGTTCCTTAGTGCAGGGACCCAGTGAAAGGGTTTGCTGCATGTTCCTGTAAGCTGTGTTGCTGATCCAGAGACTGTCCTTACGGTGGGACGTCCGGCGGGACCCCATCCCACGCGGAGGTACAGATCAGCACTGGACCAAGCGGCACCGGTAGACCCTTTGCGAAGAGTAGAGGGTGTAGAGACACCTGGGCAGGTATTTACAACCTGGCTGTGTTGCTATACAGTATGATGTGATGTGATGTTATTGTGTTATTTGTCCATATAGTAAACCTGTGTATAATCCTGCACAGGTGGAGGTGCTGTAATTAGAAGATCGTTCCAGAGGATTCACCCCAGACCTCCTGTGAGCCTGACAGGTATACTACACCACACCTGGTAACATATAGGTTCCCCCTCACATACACTCTATATGCGATTGGGTGGGGGAATACCCGTTACATATACACACACACACACACACACACACACACAGTATATATATATACACACACAGTTTATATACACAGTATGTATATATATATATATATATATATATATATATATATATATATATATATATATACACACACACACACACACACTATATAAGATAACACTTTTTTGACAAGACTTTTTTTATTCAATATGAATGTCATTTTGTGTAAACTTGGATGATATACATTGTGCTCTAGCAACTGAGCAGCACCATATCTATGGATGTGGTGACCTAATGCCCTAGCATTACATGTGATAATTCTGTTCATAATGATTTTATTGTTACACAGCTGCTCTATAGATATTATCATCTTTCTCAGCTGTTTTCGGGGTGAAATTTGACGCAAAATTTGATTGTAACACTCCCTGACTTCCCTATATATGCTAGGCTCATTCTCCACAACTCCACTCCCCAAAGAAGACTCGTTGTCGAAACACGTTGGAGTGGGAGTCTGTGGAGAGGGACCCATGACTTTTTCCATCACAAGAGGCCTTTGCAACTCGTATTTTGGCAAGAATTATTACACTGATTTTGGTGATGTACCAATATTCAATATCATCTTGATACATGCTCTTGTCCTAGATTCCTTGACATTATCTTAGGCAATATTGTCTTCACTTGAATCTATGGTCATATCATAGGCATACCTCTATTCTTAGTACACAAGTCTGCAGTGTGTGTTACTTTATAGAATAGTGCCTTCTATAGTGCTACCAATTCCTGTGTACCAATACTTTTTGGCTGTACATTCTATCAGCCGTGGTGATTCTTTTGACCAATTTATGTGCCTTTGTCCTCATGGTATATATGTATTGTCAGTTGTGAGTCCCCCTCCTCTTTTATATTTCTCTCCCACTGTTTTTATTTTTATACTAATACATTTTGTAATAATAATTATATCTATGGTATGCCTGTGTGCTTTATTATAAGGATACTTTTTTTGTTGTGCTATATATATATTAACACACAAACCCAGCAAGCTCAAACGCCCACACCCACCTAATCTTGACTACATGTAATGCCACATAGAGTGCCACTGGGCTGTGGCACATGAATATAGCATATAGCATACATGGTAATAATTACAAGAAATAATGCTTCAGTACTAATAATAATGCTAATACTAATAATAATAAAATATGTTTTTTTAGTTAGATATTTTGGCCAAAGCATTATAAGCCTGCACACCAAATCATCAAGGTAAACCATAATAAGTGCAAGTCCTACACTACACTGCATTTGTTCCCTATACCTCTGTATATTCTGTATATTCTCAAGATGTGATGTCAAAGTGCTAAATGACGATATTGGCACTTGGTGCTTTTTGGCGTTTTCATATGTTCATAACATTTTCATTAACTGGGGGTTTCAAACAATTGTATTCCTTAATAAGTATATTGAATTACCCCATAGTAACATTTTGCATTACAGTAACATGGTAGACATGTTTAATTCCTCATTTTGAATATGTTTTTTTTCCTTTATTTTTTAAATATGTTCTTCTTTCTTGGATCCTATTTAAGTATATTATTATAGGTCAGGTAATTCGGTCATTCGGGTTTGATCTGGACCTGTGTGGGGCAGAATATTCTCTTTTGTAGCAGTGGCAGCCATCAACAAAGCCATTTGTTCCTTTAGATCCTGAATCTGCTGCTTAAACTCTGTCCTGTCATCAGTCCCTTCTGATCAGCCCCCCCCCCCCCCCTGCTGGAGTAGCTACAGTACACTGGCGTGGGCGTTCGTAGTTCCAAATGCAGCCTGGGTCTCTTGTCTATGCTCCTCTGCACGTACCTCCCTGAGGAGCTATAATAAAGTGAGGGAAGGGAAGGAGTGTCCTTCCTCTCTCTTACTCGCAGGCATATCACTTGCAGGCTAATCAACACGCATAAGTCTAACCCACATCGACTCTTCTCTGTCTTTGACTCCCTACTCAGACCACCCTCTTCTGTCTGTTCTTCTTCCTCCATCTCACCTGAAGACTTTGCTGACTATATCAAGAAAAAGGTGGAACCCATACATCAGGACATCCCCTATGTATCCTCCTCCCATCCTTTACCTCTTCCTAACTCTCCTCCTGCCTTCCTGGACTTTTTTTCCATGGTCACAGAGGAGGATGTATCGTTGCTGATCTCCTCTTCTCCCTCAACCACCTGCCCTTTTAACCCCATTCTTTCCCATCTTCTAAAACCTCTTGCTCCTACTATATTCTCTACGCCGACACACACATTTTAACGCCTCCCTCTACTCTGGTACCTTACCATCCTCCAAACATGCAACAGTTATATAATTACTCAAAAACAACAATCTTGACCCTACCTGTCTTTCTAACTATCGTCCTGTCTCACTCCTGCCTTTTGCCTCTAAACTCCTTGAATGTCTTGTATTCTCTCACTTGCTCTATTTTCTCACCACCTACTCTCTTCTATACCCTCGACAATCTGGCTTCCGCACAGCTCACTCCACTGAAACAGCCCTCACTAAAATAAGTAATGACCTCCATGCTGCCAAAGACAGGGGTTATTATACTTTGCTCATATAACTTGACCTCTCTGCAGCATTTGATACTGTACTTTGGACCACCCTCTTCTCCTTCACATTCTCCATACTCGGTATACGTAACAAAGCTCTATCCTGGAACTCCTCTTACCTCTCCCATCGTACTTTCAATGTCTCTGTTGCTTACTCCTCCTCTATCGATCTCTCTATGGGGGTGCCCCAGAGTTCTGTCCTGGGACCTCTTCTCTTTTCTCTTTATATACTCTCTCTAGGTGACCTAATCACATCTCTTGGGTTCAAATATCACCTCTATGCTATTAACTTTTCAACCCGTGTCCTTACACCTGCTGTGCAGACTAAAGTTTCTGAATGTCTCTCCGGTATATCATCCTGGATGGCCCTCCCCCGACTTAAACTTAAGATGTCGAAAATACAGAGGCGGCACATTTTATTTGAGTGCGGCTAGCTCCGCAAGCCGGGGGATGCCCCGGCATGCTAGCCGCACTCCCTCGGCGTGCCGCGCGTCATCGATGCGGTCACGCGTCATCGACGCGCGGTCACGCGTCATCGGGTGCCTGCGCCCCCTGCACGCGCGTCCAGGGCTCCCCGAGGGAGCCCTGGTGTCCCGCGATGTGGGGGACGGCGGCAGGGGGTTCCGGGGGACCCGGCGGACCCGGCGGACCCGGCGGACCCGGCAGCGGGATGGAGAAAGCCCCGATCGGAGGGCGATCCTCCGCGGCTTCGGCGCGCGCCCGGCACCCTCCGGCGCGCGCCAGGTTACTGCTGCGCCCGAGAACGGGAAAATGCTCAAATAAACTCGGCCGCTGCAGTAGAGCTCCTCATATTTCCTCCCAACCCTAGCCCTACTACAGTACCTCCTTCCACATTACTGTTGGAAGTACAGTACTATCATACATCCAGTAGCACAAGCACGCTGCCTCTGGGTCACATTAGACTTCTCTCTCACATTTTGCTGCCACATTGAAAAGGTAGCTAAATCTTGTTGTTTTTTCCGCCGCAATATTACAAAGATTCGCCCTTTCCTCTATTGCTCGCAGGCTAAAACTCTGACACAGGCCCTCATTCTCTCCCATCTCGATTACTGTAACCTCCTGCTGTCCGGCCTTCCTGCCTCTCACATGTCTAACCTACAATCTATCCTAAACGCTGTTGCCAGAATCACTTTACTCTTTCCTAAATCTATCTCAGCATTTCCCCTGCTCAAATCCCTGTCCTGGCTTCCTATTAAATCCTATATCACACACTCAATTCTACTCCTGACTTTTTAAGCTTTACACTCTTCTGCTCCTTTTTACATCTCAGCCCTAATTTCTCGCAATACACCATCAAGATTCTTGGGTTCTGCTCCAGGATGTCTTCTTTCTACCCATTTTGTATCTATCCTGCCTTAAACATTTCTCACTGACTGCCCCACACCTCTTGAATGCTCTTCCCCTCATATACAACTAGCACCCTCTCTATCCACCTTTAAGACCCACGTTAAAACACACCTGCTTAACAAAGCATATTAGTAGCTCCGCTGATACTTTACACCTCATACATAAACTTTGGTCCTTTGCACACGCAGTTACCAGAACACCTTCCTACAGTCTCTGTGCATTCCTCCTATCTACCAATTAGATTGTAAGCTCCTCGCAGTAAGGACTCCTTTTCCTAAAAGTTACTTTTATGTCTGAAGCACTTCTTCCCATTATGTGTTATTTGCATTATTTGTTATTTATATGATTGTCACGTGTATTACTTTTGTGAAGTGCTATGTACATTAATGGCGCTATATAAATAAAGACATACATACTGTACATACATATGACAGTCAGGATGTCCAGTAAGATGTCCAAGGTTGTTGGGGAGCGCAGGTGTATATGTGAAGGAAAAAACACAAGCATATAGTGAAAATATGTCTTTCAAAAACTTGATTCTTAATGAGTTCTTAGTAGAATCCAGAGAAATTTGTACTTCCAAATTTCCCAATATAAGCATGTGTTCAAAGGTATCTTTGCCCCGAAACAGCAGCTTTCACCAGGATAAGCACATAAATGTATGTACTGGAACCTTATCGAAATAGAACAGAAATACAGGACATAGCGCAGACTGTTCAAACTTTATCTACATAAAATACAAGGTTAAAAATGCACTCACATTTTCTAAAATATAATCACGCAATTTGGATGATAATATCCACGCCAACAGAATTCAGCTCCCACAATCTGTGTAGCGTGTGTCGCCTGTTCTCACATGTCTGGAAGGGAATCCCTCAAGGTAGCTGGAGATTGAGCTGTGAGCGGACAGTTGATTCTGGGTACGCCCTCTTCCCACGTCACTTGATATTGTCACGTCTCCAGGAGGCGCCCTCCGACAGCATAGAATCAGGGAGGGTACGCAGACCGGTCTCAGCTAGTGTGTCCCTTTGCTACCCAATGCTGTATCGCACTCTATGCGTTTCACCTTTGCAGGCTTCATCAGGAGTCTCCATCTGGTCCCACTTCACTGCCCCAGGGGGGATAGTAGATATCTGAAGATTTGAGGAATTTAATTTATCCATGTTCACATGAGAGGGGGCAATCAGATTAGGAGATTGGATCAGAGGGAGGCCTACTAGATCTTTATGTTGAGAACTTCAGTTACCCAAGGCCTCAACACTAATTAGGACCTGGGACATTTTTTGTGATCCAGTGGTCGTCCCTCTGGTCCCTATTTCAGGTATAGGGGGTCATGCACTAAGCAGTGATAAGTGAGTTTTCTGGGTGCTACAGTATGCACAAAGCAGTGAAAAGTGCTTTTAAGTGAGATAACTGCCTTTATAGCGTGATACTGCATGCTGTGAGATTCACAAAGTCACAAACACTCTTTGTCTGTTGTTAATATAGTCTCCTTTGTCACGTAGAAACTTATAGAAACTTATCGTGCTTAACCTTTAGGAGTTCCTCCTCCTCATTCTCAAGTTTACTCTTGAGATCATGTTCCAGCTCCGAACAATCATTGTCAATGACCAATGGCTCGAGCGTGACTATGATCTCAAGAATATCCTTTTCTAAATTCTTAATGGAGCGACTCCTTTCAAAGATAATCAGTCTCATTAAATCCATTGAGCAAGCATCAAGAATGCGATTCCATTCCTGCATGAAATGCGCATTATCTTTACCAAACGTTGGTTTCTTAAGAACCCGTAAACCTCTTGGAATACTTTTACAGTCCATATAACTATGTATGGTCCTTTTCTCTAACCATAGCTTGTTTTCTTCTAATAACAGTTTTTCTAAAGTTTTGAAATAATCCTTAACTGATGACGTAACCATTGATTCAGATGAAACATTTACAACCTCCTCAGAAAATAGGAGGCTGAAATGTTCCTCTCATTTGGCTCTGCAATTAGCCAAACTCCACACCATTTTGATGGAGAGTGAATTATACTCAACCTATACAGATAAGTGAATTAAAGTGCAGCACAAATAAGGAGCAAAGTGACAGTGTAAAGGAATAAAGTGCGCAACCCAAAAAACACCTTAACTGTGTTAAAATCTATAATAGATTATATACCGTGCTAAAATAACCCTTTTATACAAGTGTATAATAAAGCAATAATACTAATAGGGTAATCCTCTACTGTGGAAGTGATAAAGATACCATACAAAACCGTTGGTATAGCGTGTGCTGCTGTATTCAACGAGTGGCTCGGCACTCACACACAAACTACGAGAAAGAAAGACAAAAAAGCGCAAAACGCAAATAGTGAAGTATGTCAAAAAAACAGTGTTTTAGTAAAAAGGTGAGTATTTTGCGTACATCAGATAGTAGGAATAAAAGCATTCACGTGCAACTTGGCACGAAGTTACCACACTGTAGTCATCAGGAGTAAGGATCTCAATGGTGCAGTCTCAGTGGATTGCCTCCTGTTATTATTTGGATGTCACTGCGTCTCTCACAACCGGAGCTTCTCACGGTCAGCAGCTGCGGTCCTCTAGGTCCCAGGTTCAGCACACCAATGGGGACGTCTATTGTTTGGGGAACGCTGTTTACTGCTGCAGCTACGGGAGTCTCTTTAGGTGACAACGCACGTGTGGGCAGGAGTGCTCTCACTGCGATCAGAGCGGCCGGTATACAGCGACAGTGTTCAGTCCCAACACTCACGCGCTCCGATGACGTCACTGGTGGGATGCACAATGCACGTAGAACGCACTCGAGCCATTTAGAAAAGGCTGTGAATGTAGAGAATAACTCGCGCACATATAATATACTGGCAATAGGTATAAAAAGGTACCATAACAAATAAAACTTAATCCAACGCGTTTTGAAGCTAACACTGCTTCTTCTTCAGGGATAAAATCAATGCGACAAACCCCGAGCACTAAATACACATACGGCTGTCCTGATTGATCAATCAATCTAACTTACAAGCCACTGGAAATCCTCCCAGGGGAGGTCTGTACGCCACACAGCCATAGAAAAAGGACTTCAGAGAAGGCTGATGTAGTGACCCATAAAAGACTTTAATGAAACAAAGTGCAAACGGATCCTTTTGACGTGTTTCGGCCCGTCAGGCCTTTGTCAAAAGAGTGATCCGTTTGAAACAACAACATGCATATATAGCAAGTGCAAGTTGCAACACCTGTGGACAAGCCCCAAACAAATGGGTCACAGGTGTATACCACAAAACTGCCAGTAATGGCAAACAGAATTAAGAACAATGGTGTAATTAAAAAGACCAATCATATCATTGTATAAGAGAACACATAACATATGTTTATACATCACATGCTAAACCAAGATCACTGATACATTGGTCGAAATTAAAAATATATGTGTTAAAAGAAATGCACAAATGTAAATAAAGTTATAATCATGTTCAACAATAATAGTATGAAGTACCCCGGACAAACGAGACAGAATATTACTGGCAGTGTTGGGGTATACACCTGTGACCCATTTGTTTCAAACGGATCACTCTTTTGACAAAGGCCTGACGGGCCGAAACGCGTCAAGAGGATCCGTTGGCACTTTGTTTTTATCACCTGTGATTCAACGTACATAGTCTACCTACTGGAGCGTTCCTGTGGATTACACTATGTAGGTAGAACTAAACGGAACTTGAAAATAAGAATCCAGGAGCATATCCGTAATATTAAAAACGGCTTTGAAAAACATAGTGTCTCGAGACATTTCTTGACTCATCACCAGAGAGATCCCTCCTGTTTGACCTTTTTAGGGATTAAACATGTCCCAAGAAACAGGAGAGGGGGAGACAGGCTTAAAGCGTTATCAGCCCAAGAATCATTTTGGATTCACAGATTGGACTGTATGGTCCCTAAAGGGTTGAATGAAGACTTAGATGTATGGGCTTTTTATTAGGGGGGTATCTACTATTTTTTACTATTTTTTATGTAATATTCCTATATAAAAAATTCTTAAGATAAGTTTTTATTATATCCTCCATGCGATTGTGTATTCGGAACCATTAACCTCATTGAGCAGCACAAGATCTCCGTGCATATTTTAGAGATTTTCTTATAGTATAAGGTTTATTATTAGATTGATATAAAGTTTAAATGACAAATATAGTAGTAATATACAATTTTACCATGTATTTATTCCTTTTTTCTATTTTCTTTGCAGAGTCCTTTATTGTTTAATTAAAATCAAGTGTGTTTAACATGTTTTGTACGTTTCGATTCAATGTCACACCCCCAACACTGAGCAGATACATTTGATTGGCTTGTAAGTTAGATTGATTGATCAATCAGGACAGCCGTATGTGTATTTAGTGCTTGGAGTTTGTCGCATTGATTTTATCCCTGAAGAAGAAGCAGTGTTAGCTTCGAAACGCAATGGATTAAGTTTTATTTGTTCTGGTACCTTTTTATACCTATTGCCAGTATATTATATGTGCGCGAGTTATTCTCTACATTCACAGCCTTTTCTAAACGGCTCGAGTGCGTTCTACGTGCATTGTGCATCCCACCAGTGACGTCATCGGAGCGCGCGAGTGTTGGGACTGAACACTGTCGCTGTATACCGGCCGCTAGAGCGCTCCTGCCCACACGTGCGTTGTCACCTAAAGAGACTCCCGTAGCTGCAGCAGTAAACAGCGTTCCCCAAACAATAGACGTCCGCATTGGTGTGCTGAATCTGGGACCTAGAGGACCGCAGCTGCTGACCGTGAGAAGCTCCGGTTGTGAGAGACGCAGTGACATCCAAATAATAACAGGAGGCGATCCACTGAGACAGCACCAAATGAGAGCCTCCGCACGAAGGAGCATGCAGCGGATTGGCTGAGGATTCGTGACGTCACTCAATGACGCGAACGGGACTGGTATTTACATGCCGGTCGTTTTATGTAATAGTATACACCTTGATAAAGGGCACACGGCCCGAAACGCATTGGTGTGGTGTTATTGGGGCTACCTAGGGCTTTTTGTTTGATCCCATCATGGAATAAAAGTTTTTCTTTTTTTACAGTAACTTGTGAGCCTCCTCCTGCTTTTTTGGCAGTGCGCTGCCTTTCTCCTATTTTTTCCTCTATCATGGTTAGAGCTACAAATGTCAGCCAATTGAGGTAATGTGTCAGACAAATGTGTATCGCCAATGCCAGCCAGACATTGCAGTGCACAGATAGGCGCTGCGAGTATGATTAATCTGTAAGGAGTATAATAAACTTAAAAAGAAATGTTGATCAGAGATACCCAGTCTCCAGACATTTCATGGCTTGTCATTTGTGTTGAGTGGATTTTCATTTAATGCACTCAAACAAATTCCTGTACCTATTAGAGGGGGTAACAGAGAAGCCATATTGAATCACTGCGAAATATACTGGATTTGTACCCTAAAGGCTCTTGCCCCAACAGGTATAAATACAGACTGGGAGCTTAAACAGTTTTTGGTATGATTAATTAAATTGCTCTCAACCAACCTATCTGCTTCCATTGTTTCTGTAGACAATTTTAGTATAAACATGATTAATTGATGATTCTTAATATCTTCATATACCATAGCTATTATGGTCATTTTTGAAGTGAAACTTCTTTAGTGGCATCTCATTCGAACTGGGGCAAAAA